>NW_010515938.1:0-15956 GCF_000687285.1 Phaethon lepturus
AGCCCGCCGCCGGGCCGGCCCGGTGCCCCGCCGCTCCCCTGACAGGGATCTGTAAGTAAGGGCGCCGGAGGAAAGCGCTATGTAAAAAGGACGTTTTGCTGAGGAGCCCTGTAGTTTCCAATAGACACAAAACTATACACGGGGAGAGGGGATGGCTCCTTGAGACCAGGTCCCGACAACACTCCGCGCTGACCCAGACTGATTTCTGACTCAATTGAAAAACGATGTAAGACTGTCACGTAACGGCAGAAGGGTTAGCTGAAACAAAGCTGAGCAGGCGAGTGGAGGAATGCTGGCGGCACGCTGCACAGTTTGGGAAAGGGTGACGAGGCTCCCTAACACCAGCGGGCAAGAGGAGCGATGGCCTGGGTTTCGGATTTTTATTCCTGACAGCTTCCAGGGACGGAGAGTCTTATCCCAACAGAAAACAGGGCACTTTTCATTAAGGTAAACAGCCGGGTTACATCGCCTCTTCCATAGACATATCCAGCTCTAGATTAAATAGAAATAAGGTATTCCAGTCATTGCTCCTTTTTGTGGGTTAGAGACTCCTCTGTTTTCTAACCTCCTCCCTTGATCTCTTCCTCCCTGGTTTATGCCCGTCAGCTCTTGTGTAAGCGCAGGTGCCCATGAAAGACCTCAGTCTCCAAGAGGCTTCCCCTTAGGTTTACACACAGTCACTATGTTCCTTCCCAGCTCTCATTTTGCGAGGGCAAGCAAATCAAGTTCAGGATTAGACTCCTCATTTTCTTTATCACCCAAATCACCTTTCCCTGCCCTTTTCTCCATCTGAGCCAAACTGCTGGGACAATCAGAACTGTAACTGTACACAGTCATCCAGAAGAGTCCTCACAGCTCTGTGGAGAATGCTGTCAGCATTTTCCTTTCTTCCAAAACCGCTCACTTTGTACTGCAAGGGTTGTGTTTACCCTTTTCATGGTCATGGTCCTTCAGCAGTTCATGACCACTTTGTCATTAACTAGTACCCCAAGGTCTTTTTCCTCCTCTATCTGGCAAGGGCTACCGAGACCACAGCCATAGCACACATTCTTGCCATATATCCCAAATGCATGACCTCTTAACACTGGATTTCATTCTGTCTTTGCCATTCTGGTACTCACAGGCCTAGGCTTCCTCCTGATGATTTTTCAAGCCTCCTCCGTGCTGGGATGCCTTTCCTGCTCTGTGACTTTGCCATATGTTGTTAGCAAAGTCCTTCTTTTGTTCTAAAACTGTTCATGAAAACTTTCCATAAGAGCAAACAGATTACTATCCTGGCCCATGGCACAGGTCCATCCAGTTCCTTCACCCACCTGTGCCAGTGGTAAGAGCTCAGGGACTTCTTTTGCCAGAGATTCTTTCTGTGGGTCTCAGAGGTCTTGATACATTTCTCTCTCTCTCTCTCCCCCTCTTCCCTGAATTTGTCTAATGGCTTTTAGAACTCAAGCAGCAAGTTGTTTTATTAAAATTGTTAGATACTATTTAGTAGAGCTGAATTTTAAATTAATGATTCCTGTCTTGGAAAGAGGTGCAAAGACTTAGGGATGCAGGTAAAATCAGAGGCTTAAAAGCACCTTAGGGGTCCACATTCCTCAAGAATGTCTCCTCAGCTACCACTGAATCCCACAGGTCTCTCTCCTGAGGAGACATCCTACATTGTTGGTGTTTTCTTGAATAGTCTTGGCTGTAGTATGATGTGAAAGCCATCTTGATTTTTAAGGAGGAAGAGCTGACCTGCCGTGGTTGTTCAGTCCAGGAAAGGATTTCCGGTGCAGATCCCTCAACCCCTACTTCTGAGTGCAGTTAGCTTTTTCTCCAGCCCAGAGTTAGACATCTTATGTTTGTTGGCTCCTTGCTGAGCCTGCTGGCTCACTCTTGCATTCTTTGTTGATCACCTGCCTCCCACCATACCAGGAGCCTTGGGGCTGGGTGCCCAGCACCTACAATTTGGGCATTGCAAAACCACATCCCTGCATCCATTTAGCCCTGAGGCTTTTATCTTTGTGGCCAATTATTAACCAAGTCAGGGACATGAAAAACATCTACACAAGGAGATGCTGCATTTCCTTTGGAAGTTGTCCACACATTAAAAGTACTGTTTTACCTAGCCTAGTAGCTCTTCTCCTATGCTCACCTTCCAGTAGGCATGGGAGAACATTGTTCTTTTCTCTCTGTGAGAACCTTTCTCACAATGAGGATTGTTTTCATGTCTCCTCTCAATGACCTCTTCCTGAGACTAAGCAAATCCCTTCAGTGTGCACTTTTTAAACATCTTAACATTTTGTGGCTGTTTGCTGCTAATTTGCCTGTATCTTTCCTTCAAGTGTAGTGTCCAAAACCAGACACTGTACTTAGCCTAAGCCTCACCAGTGCCAAGTAGAGCAGAATAATTACCTCAGTGTTTTACCCAAAACACTGCTGCTAATATATCCCCAAATGACATTTGTTTTTCTGCATAGGTTTTATCCCGCTTTACCTAGTGCATGGTTCCAAACAGACAGTCGATCCATTCCTGCCCTATTGCTGCCTTACCAGTTATTCTTCATTTCACAAACCACGCACTTGATCTGTCTTTTGTCCCAAGACTGCATTTTGTACTTGTCTTTATTACAGTGCAGCTTATTGATTTCAGGCAAGCTTTCCAATCTGTGAAGATCAATGTGAGTCCTGATCCAGTTCTTGGAATCAAGCTCTCCCAACCAGTGCTCTCAGGAGTTGAATTAAGTACTCTCTTTTCCAGTATCTTATTTATTGTTGAAAACATCGGGGCCACAACAGATGCCTGCAGGACCCCACTTGGCACGTCCAGCTTTGACAGTGAACCATGGATGAGAGCTTTGGTATGATTCAAACATTATGTGCTCATTCTAATCATGATTTCATTTAGATTCTCATCACATGGTTTTGTTTATAAGAAGAGTAAGGCTTTTGACACTAATACAGTCGCCATATTATCACATCTATCTTTTTATACACTTGGCTAGTTCTTCAAATAAGGACACTGAATTAGTTTGAAGTGATATGTTCTTGATTAATCCATGTTGATATGTTCTACTGCCTTCTTATCACTTATCTGCTTACAAATTGATTAATAATTGACTTTCATTATTATGGTTACGCTGATGGATTTATACTTCCCAGGATCCTCTTCTTTGCTCTTTTTTGGGCTCGTAAACACATGCCTCTGGCATCAATGTCCTCAAGCAAGTCACTTACGGAGTGAGTCATCATTGCCTCTAACTTCACCAGTCAAAAGCTGCACACTAATTAGGAGAGGGATTCAGTTCCTTACACACAGGAGCATGACACACATGGTCTAGTATCATGTTAAGTACTATATAGTATCCAAGACATTTCTTCGGGATCGCAGATATGACATAGGACCTGCAGAAGACCTGCACATTTCTGGAAGTTCAGCTGGAGCTTCTATGCAGGCTATCCATGTGGGGTACTGGAGAGCATCTAGAATGGGACAGGGCATGTATATCTATGTTAAAGTAACTGCACCCCTAAGTAGAAGGTGTTCGTTAATAGTCAAGGGGAAAAGATGGGTGTCAAACCACTCTCAGGAGGGAACTTACTTAAGATGGAGTCTGATGGCCTTTGAAGATGCCACTCCTGTTTCACTGGCAATAGAAGGAACAAAAAAAAATTAGCGTCAAGTTACAGGACTAATATTTAGGCAGGTACATGTTTTTCAAGGCATTCTGACATTTAAATGGTTCAAATCCTTAACAAGAGTTTTGAAGTGCTTAAGTGCCTCACTCCTAGACTGGCCCATGCTTATTCTGGCTGATTTTCAATACTACTGAAGATACCCAATGTAGGAAGCTAATTACTCCAAAGCCTCCCGAAATCTGGAGTGCTGTCTTTACACGCTTATAGCTCTCAAACAATTACCAAGAGAACATGCACTGATTAAACCTTTGCTTGGGTTTTTTGTTGATTGAGAGGAATCCTGGGTTTTATAACTCAGCCCTATCTATTAAGTGCAGAAAACAGCTTTTCACTCACTCTCAGGTGAAAACTTGCAGGGCACTCGGATCTGATAACAAAGCCACATGCACCCAAGGCAGAATATTTTGATGCACCATGTAGTACAGATTGCAGCACTGGAAATTCATCTGAGCTGCCCATAGCCCTGAGCTATGTTAAGACCTTCCTCCAGATCTACAGACAGGACACTGATGGCAGCATGTTTAATGCAACAACAAATGCAGTAAATTAAGAAAACATCGAAGATCACATCAGATAACAATTGCTTCTTTTTTGTTACCAAAACACTCAAGATCTCCTCTGGACATAGTGAGTCCCAAAGGTACATGAGCACTGTAAATCCACTGCATGCATACACCCATGCTCATTTGATGAACAAGATCTTTATGATCAATTATAGCTGAATGAATGAATGACACAGAGTACTGGTGAGGAAGGGGTAGCTGGAGAAAGCAGCTTCTCCCTCATCTGTGCCTTTATTTGCAAGCTGTCAGAAATTTGTAGGAATAATTCCACTGCCAGTAGCTTACAGGCTGTTTGGTTTAATCCATGCCTCCATCAGCTTCCCCATCAACAGAGTCCACAAGGAGTTATCATATAATAATGCAGATCCAAATGAGCTGCTGCAGTTTCCCGCCCCAGCATGAGGACTGAACCCGAATTACCCTAGGCCACCTGTCCCTGCTCACCACTGCAATGTACAGTAGAGGGATTTAGTCCTTATTTGTAATCTTTTGTCTGCAGCCTTGTTGTTTGGGTGGGGCTGCACCTGTTCGTGGACAGTGGGAATCCCTTAATTACGGCTGTGGGGCTGGGCAGCGAGAGCTGGCCCTGTGCACTGGCACACAAAGGCTTAGGGGAATGTGTGTGAATTCAGTGCCCTCTTTATGCCATGCCAACATTCATTGCAAACCCTCCGCAGGTCTTCACGGCTCAGCTCCTGCGTTCCCAGGGCTTCTGCCTGGTGTTTCACACACCGGATTGTCCTTTCTTTAGAGGGCAGAGATACTGCCTCCCTCTATTTTGGATTCTTGGGGCCTGCAATTGTTTAGGAATAGTGGTTGAGGGACAATAACACATTTTAAGGTGTACTTTTGGCTACAGCATAACCAGTTCCTTCCTGCCATCAAACGTAAATGGAGTTTACTCAGTGAGAATACACTCATTGCTTTGAAGTGTAACGTTCAGTAACGAGAGCTTAAACCATACAGACACCTAGGTTGTACACTCTACTGAACGCTCAGAGATTACGTGACCCCAATCTCTCCCCTCACTAATGCCAGTTACCTGCTGAAGCCGCTGTCCGTGCCACCTCACTTCAGTGAGTGCCTCATTCCCCGTCTCCTCAGCCCTAGACTCCCCTCTGCCCTTGACACCTAATCTGGTGCCCGGAGCTGCCATCTCCTTCTGCCCACTCTTCCCCCTCCCTACCCAAGCTTTGTCGCTCTTCAGGTCAGATGTTACTGTCTCCCACCAAAATGCCAGCAAAGTCACAGATAGCATGGCTGGCCTCCACCTTTTAACTCCAGAGGCCAATGCCACTGAGACCTCTCAAGACTACAGACAAATTTGTGCCTAGACCTTGCACTCCTGGGCTGAAGTGTGACTTGTTCATAAGGAAACTACTGTGTACCTGGCTGCCAAAATCGACCAAGCTTCTCTTAAGCGTGAATAGAGACATCCCCAAAACTCACAACACAACAATTTATTCCACCTTTTTCCCAGGCCAGTTCCCCAGCTCCTGCCAGTTTTGGTGACTCCTCACTGGAAAACGCGGACAGGCGGCGGGATCCGGCCTCGGGGCTCTGCCGCCATCTTGTGACGCCGCGCGGAACGGCGCTGACAGGGAGGGATGCCCTGTGATGGCGCTCCCGCCGGCCGCCCGGCCCAGGGCCCTGGAGGTTTGGCGGCTTCGCGGACACGAAGGCCCCGAGCCCCCCGCTAAGCCCCTCCGGTCCAGGGGCTGGGCGGGCAGCAGCCGGGCCACTTGCTGAGCCCCCATCAGTACTGACCAGGTTGGTGCGACCTGCCGTGGCCTCCCACTGCCTTTCCACAGCACAGCACACCAAAACGGATCAAACCCTCACTGAAAAACCAGGCTCGCCAAGGCACGGAATGCCTGAACCATTGCGATATGACTAAAACAGCCATGAGAATGGCTGTCGTTTGCTTTCTTGCTAGTTCTCACTAGTAACGGCACTTCCCATTTGCTGTGCTGCTGCCTCGGTGGCTTGTGGGTTTCTGGCTGTGGACCAGGCTGGTGGCTGGTCTTTAGCCCCCTTTTAGGTGGCTGTTCTTCAGCCCACGTTGATTCAGTGTGAAGACTGAAGCTGGTACCAGATAATGAACGACGAGTCCCACCGTGAGCAACTCCTGTGAAGAGAACGAAACGGGGGCTTATCTGGTGCCCCTTCAGCTTGTTGCTGCAGAGTGCAGCACCTGTACACCCCTCTCATCCTCATGCTCCTTGGCAGCATGCAGATGAGGACCTGACATCCATACCTCCTTTGAACCTGTTGTTACAGCCGTGAGGATAACCAGGATTGAGAGCCAGCTGTTGTTGAGTTTATATGACAAATGAGAGGTTCAGATGTAAGATTGATAGCAATTACATTGCCACCTGCTATCACTTTAATCCTTATCCCAGATTTTTAATTGTTAGGGGGGGGCTGTTGGCACATGAATACATAAGGACTATCTTAAAAGGCACAAAGCGTTAGAATTGCATCCCAGTCATCACAAGTAGGGCTGCCCCATTTTTTAGTTTTAATCTCTACTGTGAATTTTGGTCTTATTTCTTAACAGTTTTGTCCTGAGCTTTCGAGGACTTCTGTACGCTATCCTTCCCTCCATGATTTTATGTATGTATTTGTTTATTTTAGCAAATGCAGATTATTTCATTTTAGGCTTGGCCAGCCTTTTCCAGTTTGGCTTCCTGACAACCTTCTGCTGTCAAGTGGCCTGCATTCATTTGCATTGTGTCTGATTTTCAGCAGGTCCCTATGAGAGGCCTATTCCTCCTGGCTTTTACCCAGGTGAGCAGTCCTACTGTAGTCAGAGTGATAATAACTGTCAGTAATTGGTACTTCCACAGGTTTTCAGGGTCAGGGCTTGCTTCTTCCCCCCCTTTGGATAGCTCTAATATGCTTTCAAGTCACGCTTCATCAGAAAAAAGAGCATGCCAATAATTTTGAAAGGTTTGCTATCAGGTTCCACAAAGGGATATGCTTGGGACATGTTGATTTTGTTGGAGAGACACAGAAAATAGAATATGATTTGCATAAGAAGCTACTGAGAGAGGGGAACTGAATGAGAGGTCGAGGGAAGGGTTTTCATTGACTTCAAAGAGTACTGGATGAGATCCATGCAGAGCATCTGCAACTTCCTTTGATGCACCAGCAAACTGTAGATAACAAGCCTCTCTTCTCCGTACATGCCCTACCTAAGGCATTATGGGGAGAAGGACTTTGACACTGGCAATGGCACAAGCCAGTTTTAGAAGACAAAGTAGGTCCATGTAATCTGTTTGGGAGAAGCTGTTTTTTCTAGGTGATCTAAGGTTGCAGCAGGTGTGAAAGCAAACGTACCCTAGAGGTCACTGCAGAGCAGCCATTTGAGCTGCTCTGTGTTCTGAGGGAAAATTGTCAAAATATTCTGGAATGTAGTAGATAAAGTAGATTTCTTTTTTTTTAAATGTATTTTGAGGTGACTCTGAGTAGTCACTGTCCATCCCTCTACAAAATCACCCAACCATATGCCATACCTTGACAGACCAGGATCCCAAAACTGTACCCTGTTATCTTTCTCAGACAAAATGTCACCTCCTTCATGCTACACCCTCCACCTCATATTCCCACCTATTCCCTATACCACACCTCACCCCGTGAGGTCTGCCTGCTGCAGAGTAGCCCAACCTCATCATCCTCTCTGCATCACATCTCCCCAGCACCCACAAGCTGTCCCTGCACCATGCTCCCAACAAATAGTCTCATTTGTCCTTCTCCAGACAGAAGGACAGTTCTGATAGCAGATAGGTCCCTGCAGACACTGATGAGGTTTCCGCAGGCTGGGAAGTCATCACAAGCACAGCTGAACACCTCTGATCAGCTGTAGTTACCTGTGGAGAATGGCTTAATGAGCTTAGTTAAATACCATGGCATGGGAAGAGTGGAGGAGTTTTACTGTGTCTCTTTGGAGCAGTTAATCTGCTATTTCTGTTTTAGGCAATGTTTTTTTATTGACCATTTCTGCCTATTCTTGAAGCAGGTGTACAGCAAGAAGGTGAAATCTTGCAGAAAATAAGATGACTTGACACAGGGGTAATAGAAATAAGAGCAGCAACAAGGCCAAAATAATAAGCCATCATAAGCATTTCTACAGCCCTTTTCATCTGTGGATGTCAAACAATTTGCAAGAGCTAAAAAATTGAGCCTCTCAGCAGTGCTCATACTTCAGAAAGACGCAGTTTCTTTCACCTACTGCTTAACTGCTGTCACCCCTGAATTAGGACAGAGAAGCTGTTCATTGCTCAAGGCAATGACGCCTTGCGATTTAGGGTGTGAGAGGCTAACTCAAACTAAGACAAGGCAGCATTTAGAGTCTAGAGTTGGCCAGGCCACTGCCTTACAAAAAGAGCCATGGATCTTTAACACCAAGTGGTCAGGCCCTCAGTTTGACGTCTCAGCTGATAAAACAGGAAAGGTGAAAGCAGGGGCAGAACCAATCTTTTAACAGCTGGCTATAGGAGAAGACAAATTTGTAAACTGAAAGAGGGACAAAGAAAAAACATTTACCCCCTGCTTTTAATAGAGATTCATTCATAAAAGTAAAGTGAAGGCTACAAGGTCATAGAAAGTTACATGTAATCTGGTTTTGGAAAATGCCCTTCTTACAGACCAAGCCCAGAGGCAGAGGCTATTTGGGCTATTGCCAAGGCGAAGTGTCATGGAGCCCTTTTTCTTCCTTCTCTGAGGGGCTAAGGAAACTCCAGCTAGACATATTGTACAAGGTTTAATGACCTTTGTTCATAATGGACCCAAGCGTGAATACCCAAGTGCATTCAGGAGAGGCCCAGGACTAAGAGGTAATGTAAAGCCTGAAATAGGGAGGGAACATTTTCTGGATTGGGAATAGGGTCATTCCTGGGGCAGTGAATGTGTGAGGGTTCATTTTGCACCTGGTATTCTGATTAACAGCGCGGTCAATCTCCTGAACTTCCCAAGCATGAACACCTGCTTCTAGCTCTGCTCAGATCCTAGCCCTTCACAAGGCTTTCTCCTTCAGTAATTCAAGAAAATGCATAGGCATCCCATGGCTCTGTCAGAACTGTCCCCAAGAGACTGTCACACCAGGGAGGATTGATCTCAGCTCCCCCATTCCTGAGAGCTCACGGTCAGGTCTTTAGCTGCCATCCTCTACATGCTTTCAGTCCACCAGCTGTGTCCTCATCCTTCAATGCTGGCTCTTTCTGGAAAGGAAAACACAAATTCTCGTTGTCTTTGACTCCAGCACCTTCCTTTGTGTTGCCTTTACCCCTTTCCTAACAGTTGTGCAAAATACTTTGCTATCTTTTCATGTCCATTCCTCCTATCATAAAATGTCTGGATCCATCTTCTGATCTTCCAAAAATGACACCTGAGCAAAGATGACTTTTGTGGACCACATTTCTACATCCCATGCATCAGTAATATGGCAGGGCAGCACATTCTTCGTTTCCAGTACTAAGCAGGCTAACTGAGCATTCCTGATGACTTTTTTTTATCCCTGATTTCTGTAGCAGCTTTTCTGGAAGTCACTTTGTAAATGCTATCAAACTGCGTGCGCAAAGGAGGTGAGCTGGATGAACACAGCTGATGCCTCCTCTGCCAACCTGCCCAGAGCCTGCAGGCCAATCCCCACAGCCACTTCCAGCATGTGCAGATAGCTGCTGTCTCAGACATGGGCACAGGACTGGGTGTTCGATCATCTCCCTCACAGCAAGGGAAGCGGACTGAGTGTATGGAACTAAGAGGGTTCAGGCACAAGGTGAGGGTGAGTGCAATCAAGAAAGCCAGAGCCTGGGGGTTATGCAAAGGGGTTTCTGAGGAGGAGAGAGGAAGGATACCACAGAGCAAAGGAAAAAAAAAAAACGAACAACAAAAGAGAAGACAATAAAAGGGAGCACAATAATGGGCATGAATTTCTCTTTCTTCTGCCCCATGGCAAGCTGCCAATCCCTTCCGGACACATTCCTCAGCGCTGCTAAAACCAGTCCCCATGGACACACCTGCCTTGAGACAAATTCTTTTAGTCTTGAAAAAATCTGGGCACTTCTTCAATAAAGAGCTTTGCTTTTAAACTGCTTTGCCTTTGTGAATTTTGGCAGCAGCTCACACTTGGAGAGCTTTTGAGAACCTTTCTGTAATCAGATTTCCCTGCCCTGCCCTGGAGGACTGTGGGCGAGTCACTTCCCACAGCTGTCCCTCAGCTTCCTATTCTGTGACATGTGGCTCACCACTACCTCAGAGGGCTGGGCCTGGGCATCATTTGTGTAAAGATCTGTGAAATCCATGAGGTTGATGGGGTGCTGAGCCTTACAGGACATGCTGTGAGGGTAGTGTTACCACAGCTCATCACTTGGCTTTAAAACACTTCGCTCCTAATGAGAAAAGTCAGTAAGTAACAGGAAGAGGAGGCAGTTCAGTTGTGCGGCAGCAGGGCTTATTTCTCCTACACAGTATGGCCAAGGTTGAAGACCAGAAAATACAAACACTTATGAGTTCTAGCTAAGCCCTCACCATCTTGTTCAAAACCAGAAAAAAAAGCCAAACTAAGGCTTTTTCAGTTTCTTCTAATGCAGGCTGCTTCCTGAGCCACCTCATACTGGAGATGTTCTGGGATGGAAAAATCCTATTTTTTCTCTGAGAAAAGTCTCTCTTCTTCTCTTGTTCTGCCCAGAACCAGACTAGGCTGTTAACAAGCTTAAAAGAGAATCCAAGTGATTTGCAGCATCATGCAATAGAAAAGAGCATCACTACAGTTCTGTGGATATATGGCTAAAATAATGGGCATTACAATTTCTGGTGAAAGGAGCGTGAATCTGCTAGTAATACAGAAGTAACCTACTCCTTTCCTGTCTTCTCTTTGTGCTCACAGAAAAGCCATGCTGCCGCCCAAGCAAAGTAGTTGCTGTTAGCAAGCTGCCTTGCCTCGTTTCTACCTAAAGCTGTCATGGAACAAAGAACATTGGTTCATTTTAGACTGTGTGGCAATACACAGCGCAGCCAGAGAATACAGCTGCCAAATTCCTAGCCAAGACCATACCACCTTTGCTCTGAGAAAGAGGTCAGGTATTGTTCTTTATGTGCCAAAGTTGCCCTAGTGGGCTTAGCTTTGGTTTTGATACCATAGCTGGAAAAACATAAGCTAATTTTACCTCTTCTCTTTTGATCATTCAGACTCCCAAACAATTAAGTACCAAAACAAGTTTTAGAAAAAGCAGGGTCTGAAGAACTGGGCACTGTTAGGAGCCATGCAGAGTCTAATTCTGGCTTGGCTGTAAGTTTAACTTGTAGTCTTGAATAATTCAATTAAATTCTTTTCCACAAGTCTTCCCTCAGTAAAATTGAGAATAATTACTTGCCTTGTAGAGATACTGCAAAGACTTGAAATAGTTTATTTAAGATGTTAAAATCTCTTAAGAATTATGTAGAAAACCTCAATTAGGATTTTAAAAAAGGTTATTTAAAAACACAGTGGGATAGAAAGTATCATAATTTAAATTAATTAATGAAATAACCATGTTAAAAAACTTCTCAGATGTGGGTGGAACCTAAATCTGCAGTTGTCTGGTAGAGTATATTCAGCTTAGAGAAGCAATGTCTCTTTATTCGCTATGGTGGAACAAAGCCAGTGCAGGTACATGAGGAAATTCTTGCAGCCTATGATACTCTTTAACAGTGTCTTCCGTCATTATCAGTCTTTATTATTTATGATGTTTTAACACTTTGGGCATTTAGCTGGGATCTGTCTTGGTGTGGCTGGTACCAGAGACACAGAAGATAATGAAGTTCCCTGCCCCAAAATGCTTACAGTCAGAAGTCCTGAGTGTCCAGCAGTTTACATCACATGGGGATGAGACCATAAATGTGAACAGCTCTGTTTATAGACATAAAATAAGTTAGTGTAAATGCGTTGTCATGGGACATAAATACATAATGAGAAATCACATGGTTTCCCCTGGAAGATGCATGAAGTACAAGGTAACAGTGGCATCATTATGGCTGGTGTAATCTCAGCTGTCAGAGTACACCAGTTGCTTAGATGTGCTCTATGTGCATAATGATAGATGCGAATCTCAAGGAGGAGGCCAGGAAGAGGCAGGGTAACTAAGTGGCCTTGCAGAATCTTAGATGAATCTTCTCTGGTTTTGGCAGTCCAAGACAAAGCACAAATGTGTTTGAAGAAAACTTGACCTTAAATTTACAAAGGCAGACACTACTGCCAGAGCACAGGCCAGTACCATCAGCATGAAGTTTGAGCGGGTATGTAGAGAATAAAAAGCCAGCAGAGGGAACAGTAAAACCAAAGACATAGACAGCTTGCAGTTTTATACATGCAAATCTTGGCACATCCTCAAAATTAATTGTTAACCTAATAATAATAATACTGTGCTGAAGAGTTAATTATCTTGTACTCAAATGAACATGGTCCTTCTCCCCCATCTTGTACTGCAAGACAAATTATAGAAAACAAGGCTATCAAATTTGCCATTTTATAAAGGACTACTGAGGAGTAACTCCTTTGATTCATATAATTTTTCACAAGTGATAATGTAATATAAAGATGGATGAGTTAAGAAACCCCTGCCTTATCCCCACCACCCTACTCGAGCTTGCTGTGCAACCAGTTCCAGCCACTATCTGGTATAGCAGAGGATGTAAGAGAGTCAGACATTGCCAAAAAAGCATCAGAAGAGCTAATTCAAGAAGCTCATACTAATTTTCTCCACTCATTCCTCCATTATCTACTACCTCCCTTTTCCTCTGCTCAGTCCTGCATCATTGGCTGTGTTTTATTAGCAGAGGTGCGTACTGCCTGCAATGGTGAAGGCTGGGAGTGATAAGAGGGCTTCTGTTGGTTTTGGTTTTTACTCCAAATTGATTACAAAGCATGACCATGCTTACAAAGCAAAATTATTTCCCCCATTCCTCTACTGTTATATACACACAGGTACATACAGACATCTAAACATTTTCAGCGTTACAGTGAAGTGTAATAAGTGGGGTATTCAAGTATCTCTCAGTACAGTTACTCCAAACTGCGGGATACACAGCCAACTGAAAGGTGATGAGCCATTACCCTGATTTTACAGACATGGTGAAAGCCAAACCTTCCTCTTTTCCTTGTTTTCATTTGAATAAGCAGAACAAGGTTGCTTAGCTCAGTGCCTGGTTTCTCTGGGGCAGCGGAGTTGTGCTTTGTGCTGTTTGCTTGATGAGTTATCAGCGTAGTGCAGGTCAGGTGAAGTCCTTGAAGATATGGGTCTGCCCATATGATTAGGTATCTGTAATTACACTGCACAAGCTAAACCAGAGCCTTAGAGTACTCTTTCTTCAGGTCATCCTGCTGTATGAGTGAGGACATACCAGCTGCTTCTTAGCCCAGTTGCATACAATGATCTTTATAGGTGTAAAATACACATGTTTTCTGCTCAGGCAAGCTTCCTCTGTCAGTAATAGTTACGAACTCGCCAGTTCACTGAGTTGGTCTCCACCAACCATGTGCATCCAAGATACTAATCTGAGCTCTGTTTGCACACAAGTCTGTGTGTGGCTACTTGTCAGCTCCATGGTCTATTTTGTTTGTATGGCATTCAGTCTCATCTGCAGAAGGTGTCAGTGAGACTTGGTATCCGTGGGGACAGGTAAGAAACAGGTATTTTGCCAGTTCTTGTCCTATTTTCTGCCATTTGCAGAAACAAGGAGCATTTCAATTTGGTATACCAGCCAAAAGTCACTGTACTCAGGCAGGTGCTGGCTTCTCCACCAGCACCTGGCTGAACACAGGAGTCCAGCTGGGGACAACCTGCTAGCCATGCTCCTTTCTGAGACAACTCTTTCCTGATGAGAAAGGTGAGGAGAGGGGAGTGGGCTGCCTGATTAAAGAATGCCTATAAGGGCCAAACCCCCTTTCCAGTAGCTGTGCCATACATTTTAGGAAAAAAACCCCACCAACAAATGAAAATGTAACAGGATGGCGGGTACATGAATTCAGAGCATGCAAGGGCAGTGATTTCTGTGCAGCCTGTGAAGACTCTGGGGAGCAGAGACCTGAGCAGGCTGGGCACGTACGTCCTGGTGAGAGCAGGCAGGTGATAGCAATAGGTGATGCAAGGGCATCTCTGCACCGTAGAGCGTGATGCAGCACAGACACAGCAGGCAGCATGGTGCTGCTGTTAACAGGCACCTCTGATGACAATGTGATGTCACCATCTATGACACTACATAAAACCAGTAGCGGCAAGTGTCTGCTTCATTCATGCTGCTTCACACCTCTGGTGGCCTTTGTGCCATTCTGGTTTAGGTTGGCTGTAATGATCACTGTCTTTGTATGATGTTTTTAAAAGTTATGGAATTGTAGAGTTCTCCTGTAGGAAGTACAGGAAAATGAAAAACTGCAGAGCTCCAAGGCAGAAGGAGCAAAAGTAAATTCAGTGCAATAGAGGTCTGCTTTCTAAAGACATTAAACAGTTTTAAGACTACACTAGTCTAGGTACATGAACACAACCTTTTTATTACTGAGGCAATCAAAGTGGGGAGAATGGAAACAGCCTGTTATAGGTACAGCCAAACGAGATGTTGCCTAGTAACTCTCAGCAGGGAAGCATTTAAACTCGGCCAGTTTAGTGAAGCTGATGTTCTGACTCAGAGATTATTTTCTCTGGAAAAAAATCTGAAAGCAGGAAAGCTCAATTTAACAAACATATGATTTATTTTCCTGTTACAGCAAGTCGTGGTGACAATGCTAGGGAGAATACAGAAGTATTTACAAACTTCTACATGGAAGAACAGACAAGGCATGTTTTCAACAAAAGCATCACTTTACTGAATGTGGTTTTTGATGCTGATTCTTCCCCCCAAATACAGTAAATTTCACATTAATTTTTATTTTCAGATTCTGAAATACACTGGAAATATTACACAGATCGTTACGTTATTACTATATCACTTCTGTAAGAGGAAGTTCCTGGAGCAAACCCTACTTCATCTCTGCTGTTGGACACAGACTCAAAGTCATCAATTCAAAAGAAGAAAGATTCCCTGTCTCCATTGATTCCATTGCCTGGAATAGTTTTAATTAGGCCCGCCTTCAGGACTTTGCTTTTATGGGTTCATGGGAAAGCCACTTGGCTTGGCTAAGGGTCTCTCATATCAGGGGAAAGCCCCTTCCTCAAACCTTATTTGGAGATTCACGTTATTTTTGTTTACTTTTAGAAGGATACGATGATTTTGCAGAAGTAAAAGCTCTGGCATGATCAGCCATGTACATCTGTATTCCTGGGTGCCACAACTACTGTTCAGCATAGGCAAAGTCAGGTTCAGGAGAGCACTTCATTTCAGCAGCCTCAATACAGTTAATGATGATAGTTGTGAATATGACCTACTGCATAGATTTTTTTTTTAATTAAAAACATGCAATAAACAGATTAATGCTTACATCACACTAACCATGAAAAGGCAGACTGCCAAAGAGTTACCACAAAAATATCCATTTTATCAACACTGATAATAGCTGGAAAGCAAAGCTGCAATGGCATAAGTACTAAAATTTGAGTTCTATATTAAAAGCTTGAGAGTTTTTCACAACCTTGTTGTATGAACAGTGAAAGGATGTTCTGTGAGCCACAGAGATCCACTTCTCACTGACCAGAGCATGGTCTGAATTTTAATCACAGAATCATCACAGAATCACAGAATCAT
>NW_010515939.1:0-9257 GCF_000687285.1 Phaethon lepturus
ATATATATATATATATAAAAAATATCTATTCATGCGTATTTCCTTTTCCATGAGGCAATTCCCTTACTACTTCTGTGTTCTCTTTTTGGAAGACCTTACTTTATGTTTCAATCTTATTTTAGTGTTTGATATCAGGGAAAATCCTTTGCTGAGGTTAAAGTGAAGGAGAACTGTTGCTGTCACTGCAAATTTACGCTACCAGTTTGACCAATTTGTCAACTCCAGTAAGAGTGCCAAAATCTTATTTTATAGTAGGAACTAAGCTGCAATAATTCTGTAACTCAATTAACAATGTCTTAAACAAATACAGTTAAAATCTGGGTGAAGAATTTAATGTCTTTTTTTACTTACATGACTTATTTCAGTCTGAACAAAAGACAGGCCCACTCAATTACATATTCAAATACTATAAGTTCTTTTTTGAAGCCAGTAACAAAGGTGCTGCTGTTGATCAAAAGGCTTTAAGGAAAATAAGGTATTTCTTTTTATTACAGAGCTTTCATGATGTCCTTCCCACAGGAAACTATCTTGATTCCTTTTAATAAAGATGCCTTTGATGAAGCAGAGGCTTGTCACGGTGGTATCTAGGGGATTAAACCTTTTCTCCCTGAAACTGGGGGGGGGTTTATAACCAAAGAGCCTTGAATTATAGGCATTGTGAAATTAAAAGGCAATTCTACTCTGAAGCTCTGTTGCGTGCTTATCTTGAAGCCCAAATAGCATACGACAAGGAAGAATAGTTTGAACCTCTTTCAGTCATGGTATTTACTTAACCCCCAATTTAGGGATCAACTCTTGAGCCCCAGTTTGGGTTAGCACAACTGTGTTCCCCCTCTGTTCTCAGACTTTTGGAGAAAGAGCACTAATGGATGTACTGTCGATGATGGGAAACCCCAAAGTTTTCTGCTAAACCCCAGGCAGCTGTGGTGGGATGAACTGGCACGCTCTTGATGCTTGTGTAACATTGACTTGCAATGCCAACACTCAGCCTAGACCACGTCCCAGCCCCAGCCCTGCACGAGGCACTTCAGTGACAAAGGAGCCCGCCTAAGGGACTCACTGGAGCGACAGCCTTTAATTCAAATCAGCAGTGAAGTTGAGGGTGCAGGAAGCTACACCCCATTCCCCTGACTTACTGCAGTCAGCATTCATTTCAGGGGAATGGGAAGCGACAGGGCAGTCACTCAGCGAGGACCATTCTCGCTGCCTGCGGTGGGAAAGCGCTCGCCCTTGTAGGCAGTGTAGGGGCTGGTGCCAGATGATGGGCAGAAAGTGTTCTGGAGGAGTGAATGGAGCTGCATTAGAAATCAAGCCACGCTGTCAGAAGCATCTCTGGGAACGAAACAAGGACTGTAAAGTAAAAAATAAACAGGAAAAAATCAAAGGCCTTTGAAAAAGGCCATTATATTTTTTGGTTTTTTGGTTTTGCATTATCTTTCCCTTTTCCACTGTGGCAGAGACACCTCTGCATCTCTACTGATAGGAGGAACAACAGAGGAGACCATGAAGTCAACTGGGAGGAACGAAGCTGCACACCTATCCCAAGTGCTCTTTCGACAAGCCTGTTTGGCTGCACGTGCACATTTTGTTTGAGGCAATTGTGGATCTCATGGTGGAATGCTACCAAGTCAGTGGGAAGCAGGACTGCTGGTTTCAGCTCACAAAAAATCCCAGTCTGCTGCGGACGCCTTTGCACAGGTCTGTGGGAGTACTGCTGGCGCTGGTACTCCGATGCATTCTGACCGCGTTACATACTTTGCCTACATCAAGTAAACAACCAAGCTCGCATATCGCAGCAGTGAAAACAAAAAAAATGGGAGGAAATCTCCGAGCGGTGCTTACACAGGAGAAAAAGTAATGATGAACACTTCAGAAAAAGGCCACTGAAGTGGAACATTCTCCTCCTCTTATTACATGAAATTGTTCAAACTATAATAAATATAATTCCAAAATCAGAATAATATCTCACCACTGCATTTTCGGCAAATACAGCGATGTTGAACACAGGCAAAGCTGAGGATTGAAGCTATACTCATAAGCTTAATGCAGGGTCCAGACAACGAGAGCTAGACAGTCTACACTGCAAACCTTTGAAAGAACCAGTGCATGAAATTGCAGGGGCTTTAATTAATTTGTCATGCTGGTGTTTGTATAATCTGATTAAGTAACAGCATCTGATATGGTATCACATAGGAGAGGATTCATCAGACTGAATAATTACATGGATTAGAAGAGGACCTCTGAAATGCTTATGGGGCTGGCTCCGAGAGAAATGCAACCAGCAATGCTGAAAGGAGACGCACAGGCCTCAAAGGAATTTACTGGTGGGGCTTCTTAAGATCAAGCTGATATTCTTTAGCATTTTCATTAATTTTCATTCACCACATCACAAAGACTGTGAATATGCAGATTACATATGCTAAGCATGCAAACCTAGTAAGCACCACCAGCACAGATGACTTTGAGACTTGTGTAATAAAAATGGGATGAAAAGAAGTAAAAAATGCCAAGCCAAATACTGGGGACTCATAACAAGAACCGCTGCCACGAGCCAGGAACTCACCAGTTAGACTGGTGTACTAACATGTTGCCAAATGACTGACCGGCAGTGCGACGCAGCCATGGAAAAAGGCAAATGTAACTGGAGAACGGGTCTGGTGAGGCATTTCTGGTAGAGACTGAGAAATATTTTTGCCGTTTTAAGGCCCTGTTAAGACAACAGCAGGAACAACTCTGCGCCGGATCAAGGAGGCTTTCAGAGCATCCGCAGTTCAGTGGAAGGTTACTAAGCTGATCCAGGGCTACAGGGAAACCTGATCAAGTGAGAGGAAACCAGAAGAGCTTCTTTTCCATAGCAAAGGGAAGGCTGAGAGGCTGCTCTGTTTCAACATAACCACGATGGAAAAAACAGGGAAGAAGAGCCATTTAATTCAGAAGACAGTGCTGGCATTAGAACAAATGGGTATAAACAGGACTTGGATACATTTTGGCTGTAGTTTAGAAGATGGTTCTCTAACCAACAGAAAACTGCTTTTCCTCCAGAGGTAACAAGGGCAAAAAGATACGTGGCATAATCCCGCTCAGCAATATGTAACTTGTGCGCGTGAAGGTAGGGACACATGACCTGGAAAACCAAACGGGTTTCTTTATTTTCTAAGTATTTCCACAGGCACTAACGTTGCTTGGATCTCTCGTCCCATTTCACCCTTTCTTTCAGTACAACATGCAGCATGAGGATGGGAAAACACACCGAAAAGCCAGCTTTCACCCCAGGGGGGCCTCGCCGTCCTCTGCCGAGGATGCTGCTAAGGACAACTTCAGCAGAGGGCTCTGGCTTGGGTGCTCCCAGTCCCGTCCCAGCGGTGTTTTCCTCTCCTTCTCCGGCTGTTTTCTAACACCAAACAGCTGGGCCAGCCCCTGAGGCAGCATGTTTCAGTGCTGCCGAGAGGCCGGTATGTGTGTGCAACAGCTCTGTTGCGCAGGGGGAGGCTGTTGGGGGTGGGTTTTTTGATAGTCCTTCTTTTTTCTGCCTGTCAGCCCACACTATGCTTACAGCTTCCTTTTTGTCTCCCCATTTCCTCTTGCCCTTCAACAAGTAACAGGGCAAATCTGTGGTCCTTCAAGAGAAGCCTGCAAGGGAGGGACGGGTGACAAGCACATCGCCCCTGACTCTCCTGGGCTCTCAACCACCACAGCTCCTCCTTCTCCGAACACTGCGCTCGCGTCGCACCAGTCTGCCAGCACCCTTCAGTACTGCTGCACTTAGAGGTATCGCCTCCTTTTTCCCTTAATCATGTTGGCTTCAGCTTTTATTAGCCTTGCCCCAAGTTATCTACTTTAGCATCAGTTAAACCAATATTTTATCAGCATCACTGCTTTTACTTGACTACATGTGCAAACAGAACAGATGAATATATATTGAAAGATATAATGGAGATAACTGTATGTGCACTGCAAGCCAACATAATAAGAAATTTGATTAAAGACTTCTTGTTGTATTTTTTAGAAGTGAAATATCATGAGGACTCTGCATTCAATAAGGTGCTCAGGCTTGGAAGAGTGCAGGCTCTGATGTTTATTTTAGTAAAAGTGTGACAGGATCTGTGTCCTTCTTCCCCTGCCTACATCTCAGAAAGACTTTAAGTGGATACAAGGTAGGGAAAAGTGCAAGAAAAGTGCAAGATAGGGAAAAGTGCACCAGCTAGGTATAGGAAATTAAAAGAAATACTTGTTTCCCTTAACATCACCTCCACCCCTCCTATTTTTATCATTCAGTTTGACTTGATTGACTTTCTTTTGTTTGCAAGACACTTTTTGATCTTCAAGGCTACAGAGCCTGCCCATCTTAAACCACAGTCTTTTCCAATACATTTCCCTGCTCTGAAATATTAATTTTAGAAGGTGTATATACTGGGACGAACTTCGCCAAAATGCCCAACCATAAAAGCAGCTGCATTTGTTTTCCAGAGCAGCTGCAGAAGCTTCAGAGATGAATCCCATGCATCCCCTCTGACTTCAGAAATCCCTTCCAACAAACTTCTGCGTGAAGAACGCAGCAGAAGGAAGCTTCAGGGAGGATTCTTTGCTGCCTTCTACTTTCTATAGGTATTTGCATCTGGATGAACTGCAAAGAAGGAGGCTCTCCTCCTGAGGTTATAAAATGGAGGACTGAAATGGAAAATGAAATAAATCTTTCTGTTTTGACTTGTGAGTAATAACTACTGAAGCCAACCTTTCCACACAAAATGCTCCATTGGTTTATGTGGCCAGGATGTTTTGCCACCAAAATCTAGGTGGAGTCAATTGAAATCTGTCCTGTGGGTTTTGCGGTACGTTAATATGTTTTCTAAATTTAATATAATCCAGGGTAGAAGGCTTGAATTCCTGAAGATAGCAACTCCTGTACTTTTTTTCTTGCTAAACAGACCTAGATGGAAAGGTTTCTTACAGTTTTCTCTTCTTCCTACCACAGGCCAGTCAATGAACCAAAGTTTATTCACTTTGCCCCTTTGGGAGTGGTGTTCATCTGCACGTCTGAGAGAGCAAATGACTGCTAAAGTGAGGATAAACATCCTGTAAAAGTCTGGAGGAAGAAGGAGCAAACTTGGACATCTTTTGAGTAATTAAAAACTGAGTGTATCTATCTCCTCCATTTTTTCAGTCCTTTGAAGAAATATGATGAGCAGTGAGCCGTTCACTGGGGAATCATGAACTTTATTACCCAGCATTCATTGCTGAAAAACTCATCAGCAATGAATAGTTCAAAGAATGGTACTAAAAAGTGACAACAGGAAAGGCAGAGCTATGACTTGTCTGGCAGTGTACTTCCTGATGACTAAGTACTCACAGAACGCGAGTGGAAAAATCTGATAGTACACTTGAAGGCCAGGGGCCATAGTCCAAAAAAACAATCTCCTACAACAAGGAAAAGGTCATCAAGACTAAGATTTCATTTAGCCTATGAAAGTGTCTTCAGTTTTTCATGGGCACGAGGGCAGGCATGACTTCAAACGCCAGACCTGAAATTTTGATACAGCCAATTTGGCAGAGGATGAATGAAAACCTACCATTCTACTCCCCAGACATGTAAAGCCTAAATAGCTTTAAAAGATATCTGATAGAGAGAAGAGAGTATTCACTTCTTCTAAGTGAAGACAATATCATGACCTCAGCAGTCGCATGGGTTCTACAGAAAGGAATTGCTTCCCCCTTTGGCTAGAGGAGTTCAGTGTTGCTTATCTTCTGTTCAGGGGTGGCACTGTAATGTACTAGTAGCCAAGAGACAAAGGATGACATTCATTTAAAAAAAAAAATCCATCCACATTTAATTAAAAAAATCACAAACAGACTTGTATTATGGATTGTAACAACACTTTCAAAAGTCCTCATCTGGGAGCCAAATGAAACAGTGGGGCTTAAACCACTGCTCTGAAGTTTTGTTTAACTAAGACTGAAACTCAACTGAACAATTTGAGCAGGTCTTAAACGGAAAATGAGGTGGTTTGCCTCCCTCCCTAGTGAACAGTTGTACCTTTACAGACCTTTCTGTTAGAGGTTAACCTCTCAAACCTGCCTCCCTTACTTGCCAAAGAAAAGTGAGGATACAAGCAATTCCCTAGAAAGCTAGTAACGTTTTTCAGGATGGTGATCAGAAAATAATGCACATACACCATGTAACTGTAAGGAACTGGAAGCCAGTTTACTGTTTAATATCTTCATCAATGACACAGACAGTGGCAGTGAGTGCACCCTTAGCAAGTTTGCAGATGACACTGAGTGGTGCAGTTGACATGCCTGAGGGATGGGATGCCATCCAGAGGCACCTGGACAAGCTTCAGGAATGGGCCTGTGTGAACCTCATGAGGTTCAACAAGGCCAAGTGCAAGGTCCTGCACATGGGTCGGGGCAACCCCCGGTATCAGTACAGGCTGGGGGATGAAGGGATTAAGAGCAGCCCGGCTGTGAAGGACTTGG
This sequence comes from Phaethon lepturus, assembly GCF_000687285.1. Taxonomy (NCBI): domain Eukaryota; kingdom Metazoa; phylum Chordata; class Aves; order Phaethontiformes; family Phaethontidae; genus Phaethon; species Phaethon lepturus. The sequence continues at coordinate 6,475 of NW_010515939.1, forward strand.
GGGCACTGGTGGATGAAAAGCTGGACATGAGCCGGCAAAGTGCGCTTGCAGACCAGAAGGCCAACTGTATCCTGGGCTGCATCCAAAGCAGCATGGCCAGCAGGTTGAGGGAAGGGATTCTGCCCCTCTACTCCGCTCTGGTGAGACCCCACCTGGAGTGCTGCATCCAGCTCTGGAGCCCTCAGCACAGGAAAGACATGAACCTGTTGGAGAGAGTCCAGAGGAGGCCACCAAAATGATCAGAGGGATGGAACACCTCTCCTCTGAGGACAGGCTGAGAGAGTTGGGCTTGTTCAGTCTGGGGAAGAGAAGGGTCTGGGGAGACCTTCTTGCAGCCTTCCAGTACTTAAAGCGGGCTTCTAAGAAGCATAGGGACAGGCTTTTTAGCAGGGCCTGTAGCGATAGGACAAGGGGTGATGGTTTTAAAATAAAAGAGGGCAGATTTAGACTAGATACAAGAGAAATAAAAGTGGTGAAACACTGGCACAGGTTGCCCAGAGAGGTGGCAGATGCCCCATCCCTGGAAACATTCCAGGTCAGGTTGGACGGGGCTCTGAGCAACCTGATCTAGTTGAAGATGTCCCTGCTCATTGCAGGGGGGGTTGGACTAGATGGCCTTTGAAGGTCCCTTCCAATCCAAACTATTCTATGATTCTAAGCCGGACCACAGACTTCTTATAAAACTGCAGTGTTTTCTTCTAGTCTCCTTGCTCCACAAGGACCAGACCTTTTAGGATAGGGAGCACCTTCTCTATATTTGAACACTGCTTAGCACCACTGCACGTATTTATTTTTAATGAAGACATCATGATATCAGAAAATACTGTTCCCAGTCTTTTCTGATGATGGAAAGAAAAGAAAATAAGCTAAGGACTGAAATGCAGCGGTTGAAATTTGGATTTGTGGTGGTAATGATCCTGTAACCAGAGATGTATCTGAGATGTATCTGAATAGTTTTGTGTGCATCAGAAGTCCTTTTCAACTGCTGTATTTAAAGTATTTGAAGGTTCAACCCCGATTGTGACTTTTTCCGCATTTATTATTCCCCTCACCTTGAAACAGGAACAAAAAGCCCTCAGATAAAGAAACTGGGACACCATAGCTTTGAAAGGTATCTCCACATGCTTTTCCAAAATGTTTGTCTATCACTTGTTTACTCTCCTGTTCTACAGTGAAGTGTAACAGATAACCTGATGCTTCCTTAAGGCAGCAATGAATGATTGAGCTAGTTATTTTTCTGCTACTGTATGGTTAAAACAAAGCACGAATAGTTGCTATGTTTAAAGTTTAGCACACTGTGATTAAGCAGGTATCAAGTCCTTCCACGTAAAGTACCTTAATTGAGTTATCAGCCATTCTATGCCCAATGAAAAGGCAGAATGAAAAGGAGAGGGTATTTGCCAATGAAACTACACTTTTATTCACTCATTGGTGTTCTCCTGCACCGCACTGGTAAGAAAGCTGGAGGCAGAGAAAGGAGAAATGAGGCATGAGGGTGTTTTTTTTTATTGACTAGCTCAGCCATGCATGGAAGAAATGGTTTTGCTTAGTTTTCTTTCACTTTCTCTTTCAAATACAGTAAATTATTTCAACCAGCACTACCTAAACACTTGCCACATCCGAGTTAAAAGTAAAAAACCCAAACATACCAGCCCTAGTGCTTTAGAAGCTCTGAAGCAATAAGAAAAAAATCTACATCTGATATAAAAATATCTGTTGATTAGCTTAAAAAATTAAAGTCTGGGGTTTTTTAACCCTTTGAAGTACATGTTTTCAATTTTTGAATCCGGAATGCTGTCAACTTTGAAAAGATGAACTGTTGGTAAACCCACAAAATTAAAGAATTAGCATTTTAGGAAATGCCAAATGTAATAAAATTTATTACAGTGAGTGCTGAAGCAATTTCTTTTTGTTTACTTTGTTGTCAGTACGACTAAGGATGACATATCCCTGTATTAATTAATTTAATCAAATTACTTCACCATCTTACTCCCTGAAGGGCTGAACTCTAGTGCTAGAATAACTTTTTACCTTCCTACTGTGCAAAGGCATTTCACTTCTGTACTTGTATTTAACTGAATTGGCTTACTTGTCCTAAGTCAAAGTTCTCTCTTCCAATCTGCACATGAAATGGAAAAAGAAAGCATGTGCTCCGATGCTGCTGTTAACTCCGTCAACTGGACATAGGTCTGGAAAGGCACTTTTCTTCTTTACAGGCTTCTCATTCGTATGGTTTCTTACAGACATTCTCAGCGGTCTAACTGATTTTCTAGCAGTGTTCAGGAAATCTGACTTAGTGTGCTTTAAGCTGACTCTTTTGATGTGTTTCTTAGCAATGTGCTCAGGTGGGATTTCCTAGTAAGAAAATAATTACTTCTTTTTTTCCTGCTTATACCTTCGATGCTTGTTAGAGGCAGATCATTAATAACTAGCTTGGCAGTATCATTAGTTTCTGCTGCTGGCTCACTAGGTGATTCAGCTACCTTACCACAAGAAGATAAACCAAAGGATATAATGATGTGACGCTAATTCCCTTCAGTGAGACAGGTAAAATGCAGAGGTTGAAGGGGAGCAGCCTCGGGAAGCGGCAGCTATCCAAACAGCTACCACCACTGCCTTTTTCAGACTTCTTCACAGCTACTGCCTCGGCAGAAGTCGATGCCCTGAACGACCCCTCCAAAGCTATTGTACACACACCACGAGGTATTGCGCAGCCCGCGTCTGCATGCTGGATATAAATTTTCCTCCTGAAAGGAATAAATCTTTCACAAGTAAGGGAAAGA
>NW_010515939.1:9288-11403 GCF_000687285.1 Phaethon lepturus
TAAATGAATGATTCATTGTTGGAGGGCGCCGTCCTGATTTGCCGGAGTTGCTACGATACCGCGGCAGCAATGCCAACTTGTCACTGCCCTTAACGCTCTCTGGAAGCTCAGCAAGCTGAAAAGGCATTGCTGAGAGAAATTATTTATTTTTAAGCAGGATGTGTGTATTTACCACAAAACTAGTTTCACTCTCCCACCTGTCTCCATAGGCTGGCTCGAAATTAGTTGTAGCCTTTTTCTTCCTCGCCGTGGGTTCTGGGGGAGTGAAGGGCATAAACAGGAAGGCAGCGTACACTGAGAAAGATGGCAGGATGCCCCAAAATGGTAATTTAAAAAACTCTCTCGCTGCGCCTGCCAAAACTTGGGTTTGGGCCTTTTTCTGATAAAAAAAGAAAAATATTGTCAACAACTTTCTGTCGCATTGAAAGCATATGTGGCTTTGCTGATTCATATTTATCTAGAAAAAGTATGAAAGCATACAGTGTATATTCTTTGTGAAAAAGCACAGCAGGGCTATATATGAATAAAGTCGGAATATTTTTGGGGAATTCTTGCGTTTAAAACTGTAACTGTAGTAACACCAAATCTGTCTTTCAGCAGCATAAAAACTGCATCTTATGCAAGCTGGCAGCTTAAACAGGGCTCCTGCAGCAAGCTAGCTGTACGAAACAGGGAACTGGTACTAACTAAGCACCGGAGCATCTCGCTAACTAACAAAAATGGCTGGCGGAGATGGGAGTCAGGTTATAGGCAGGGAGAGCGAAATTAAGTATCAGCATGCAAATTTGTGATGCAGCAAACCACCGGGAAAATATGGGACTGAATTGCTACTGTTGCTGAAGGAAACTTGGCTCTTGTTGCAGAAGAGCCTGCAACTGTCCTGGGAAGAGGAAAGCTCTGGAAGAGGAAAGACTTATGTCACATCCTTCTCTCTCATGGGCTGCCGACTTTCAGAGAAAGTGAAACTTTGGTGTCTACTACAGGCTGCCCGATCACGGGGCGTCTGTTGACGAAGCCGCCTCACTCCAGCTACAGGAGGCATCGTGCTCGCAGGCTCTTGTCCTGCTGGGGGACTTCAAGCACCCCGACATCTGCTGGAAAAGCAGCACGGCGAGCTGCAGGCAATCCAGGAAACTCCTGGAGTGCATGGAGGAGAACTTCCTGCACCAGGTAATAGACAGCCCTACCAGAGGGGATGCCATACTGGGCCTGACAGTCACCAACACAAATGAGCTACTTGGAGATGTCAACATTGGAGACAGCCTGGGATGCAGTGATAGGATACAGGTCAGGCAAAGAGTAAAGTCAGGACCCTGAATTTTAGGAAAGCAAAATTCCATCTGTTCAGGGACTTAGTCAATGGAACCCCCTGGGAAACTGCCCTCAGAACAGAGCTGGCAGATCTTTAAGGACGCTTTCCATAGAGTACAAGAGCTCTCGATCCCCAGGTGTGAGAAATCAGGAAAGGAAGACAAGAGACTGGCATGGCTGAGTGGAAACCTGCTGGGCAAACTAAAGGGCAAGAAGGAAATGCACAGGCAGTGGAAGCAGGGACAGGTATACTGTGATGAATACAGGGACGCTGCCTGGTTCTGTAGAAATGAGGTCAGGAAGGCCAAGGCACAGCTGGAGCTTGGCAAGGGACTCAAAGAATAATAAGGAAGTTTTCTATAGATATGTCAGCCAGAAAAGGAAGGTCAAAGAAGGTGCAACCCCTTGACGAGCAAGGCTGGCAAACTGGTAACAACAGATGAGGAGAAGGCTGAGACAATCAACAAATTTTTTGCCCCAGTCTTCACCGGCAGTCTGTCTTCCCACACCTCTCGAGGGGATGCCTGCAAGATGAGAACTGGAGGAGCAAAGTCCTTCCCACTGTACGAGAAGATTAGGTTTGTGACCACCTGAGGAACCTGAAGATACATAAGTCTATGGGACCTGATGAGATGCATCCCAGAGTCCTGAGGGAATTGGTTGATGTAGTCGCCAAGCCACTCTCTATGATATTTGACAAGTCCTGGCAGCCAGGTGAAGTCCCTGGAGATTGGAAGAAGGGAAACACTGCACCCATTTTAAAAAAAAAGTCAAAAGGAGGACCCTGGGAACTGCTGACCCATC
>NW_010515940.1:0-10531 GCF_000687285.1 Phaethon lepturus
AGCCCGCGGCCGCGCTTGCTGCTGGCGCTGGCCTCGAACGTGAGGCCGCGGGAAACTTCCCTCCTGCCTGGAGAAGAAGTTGCGCTGTAATTCTGCAAGATAATAATTGGCTTCAGTCTTTGTGTGATAATTTTCAAAAATTATATGCAGATGGAGTAGGGAAAATTACATACAGAATTTCTAACGGGATTGAGGGGAAAATGCAACGAAGAGATGCTGTAATCTCCAGGCCTGCGTGTAACGCTGGGAAGCAGATTACTGTGGTTTCTAGGGTGGTCATTCCCTGCTGTGTTGTGTGCCTTTGGGGGAGTCATTGACATGTGTGCTTGCTTCCAATCTCGCGGAGAGAGCACCGAGTTACCTTTCTCTGGAGGGTGTTGGTGTAACAGGTAGTGTGTTTGCAGGGCTGTGCACACGTTAAGTCCGGGAACTGTTTTCTTCTTCTTTTTATCTTTTTTTCCCCCTCCACTCATTCACAGCAGGTCTTGCATGACATATAATTGTGTAATAAACCAAACTACAACAAAAATTTAATGAGGAATTAAATTAGACTTACAGATATTGATAACTTTGTTTACTATATTTTATTAGCCCGAGCTCAAAAAAAAAAAAAAGTATTCCTTTACCAGAGGGGGGAAAAGAAAAATGTGGAAGTCTTTTAAAAATCACATTCCATACCTTTCACATTCCATACCTTTCAGTTATGTGTTTTGTTTTAATTTAATTGACCTTTAAGAAAATTATGTATTTGAATTGAATAAAAAAAAAAAATACTCTTCCTGAAATTGCAAAGTAACATTAGTACATGGCTTATTTTTCTGTCTTAAACCGTTTCGTCATATATTGAACCAGTCATTGGGTAGTATTGCTAGCTACTTATTGCCTGCCTGGTAGTTTTATGACCTTTTTCTTATTTGTTATTATTTTGTATATTTGCTTTTCTGTGGTTGTATGTCTTTGAGGCTTTCTAAGGATGTAAAGTTATGCTCTGTGCCCATTTATCTGTCATCTGCTCTATGCGGTTAGACAACTTGGCCAAGTCACTTTCAGTACACAAGCAGTAAGAAATAATTAAAATAAACCTATTTATGTAAGAAGCTTTTGATTACTCAAAGCTTATGATGAAATCGTGCTATTCTGTGATATTACGAATGCCACCTTTTGGTGATATTGAAGATTGCAAAAAATTTCTAGTATGATGCGTGCTGGCATTATAAATAATGCAAAATATTTTAATACCATGTAGTGTATAATAGAGCATAAATAATTGGTTTTCTCCTGGTCAGTGGTTTATGTTGAGTAACTTGATTTTTTTCAATCTTTGACATAAAACTGTGTTCTGATCTTCTCCAAAGATGCCCTATGGTTTTAAAAGTAATTGATTTAGTCCTCTAATTTTTACTTAGATTCAATTTCCCGTGGCTTTTGGAAACTCTGATGGCAAGATCTGTTCGCATAGGTGCTGGGTAATGTCTTTGTGTTTCATTAGGCTTCAGCCTTCTGTTTGCTTCATAAAACAACGCTCAAGGAGGAGCTGTGTGGCTGGAAGTGAGCTCTGCTCGGGCTCCCATGTGAGGTCAGGCACAATCAGAGGGTACTTGTGCTCCTGCACAAGCCTCTCTGGAAGTTGATCCAAAAAATATCTTCCAGATTTCCTGTATTTCCTTTGTTTTGATGATCATAATACATTTGTTCTATTATTTCTACTTTCCTTTTGTAAAGTGACAGGCATGTAAGAAGATGACTTTTTTAAAGAGGTAATGTTCACTAGCTTTTTAAGGCTTGGCAAATAGAGTCCTCCTGGAGAAGGACCCAACCACATCTGATTTTTTCACTTTATTTTTTCCCAACGGCAAGGATGAGTGAGAAGTTCTTAAGCTCAGTTGTTATGCTTCAAATTTTTAATTTACATGGTTGCTTTATATTATCTTTAGACTGATCTCATAACTCCTTCATAAGCAGCTGTGAAGAATAACTTTCCTGGAGGAAAAAAATAAGGTACAAGAGATACAAGCACTGTTTTGTTTTTTCTTTCTTTTAGGAGAAGGAAAAAAAAAGTTATTATTAAATAACATTATTTGCTTTTTCTGGTGTCACATGAGCCCCTTTGTGGACAATAATCCATTCATTACGTATCATTTGGTGTATTAATGGCTAAAGGAAGGGAAAAGCTACATATTATTCTTTCTGTTGTCTAGGATAATGTATTAAAACATGCGGACCTTTTACTTATTCTTTTATGGGTAAGAATGGAGTTTCACTTTTTTTATTATAAATGGTATTGGACAATATTATTGAGCTCTCACTGCATTGAGGTGCAATATCAAAAACTTTTGTTAAAATATTTTAAAACATTAAGCTCTGGGAAGACTTGCTGCTAATTTTAGTAGTCCAAACTTATTTTCTACATGACTGAATCCAGAGATTGTTTCAGTCTATTACTTAAAAATAAGATTGGGTCTGAAGAACACGCAGAGTTTTAGAGACAAGATTTCACCTTTATCAAGCTAAGCACCTCTGTAGTATACATTGTGACTTGAAGTAGAATAATTTTGAATGTGCAGAGCTTCCCAATGTGGTTTTTTGTACTTGACTTTTTTATTATAGCCTCACAGAGAGAGAAGAGAGAATAACACGTCCTCTCTTTTATTCATTTTGGTTCTCTGTTAAAAGACATTTTTAAACTGCAGGACATATTTGTACTTTCTGTGGCTTCCTTTGTAATTTTGCTTGTACTTTTTTTTTTTATTTTGTTGCTAATGCAAACATTGACTCCTTTGACCCAAGAGTTCTCCTAGACTGTCATGATTTCTGCAGGATTATTCTCTGCAGAAAGTTAACTAGACTAACTTGTGTTGGGAACAAAAGGATAAAAACCTTGTTGGCCATTGTTGGTTTGCCAGTCCATCTATGTTGCTGGTTAGTCTGTGTGTGGAGATGTTAGTTTGCATAAAAGCAAAAGCATGTTTTTTAACCCACTTTCTGTTGATTATGTTTCAGGTTGGAAAGTCTGTGATTGTGTCAATTGATTCACTATGAAAAGAAAAAAAAAAGGTTTAGCTGGATCGTGGACAATTTTTCCTGTACTTGTACACATATTCCTAAACTAGTACCGTGGGAATATCCTGATTTATATTCCTAATATTCCTTAGGATTTCTCCTGTGGTGATCTGTCTTTCCAATCCCCCATTTTCTGAATGGACCTACTGAACTACCTTTAGTGCTGGGCTGGCATGGTAGATTTAATATACTTCCTTTTCCCATTCCTGGACTGCTGTGCCCAGAATGTAAAATGTGATTTAATTTTGGAAACTGTGATGAAAAGTAAAATGGGCAGAGTTCTCTTTGCAAACCTTAATATTTCACTGTTGTAAATACAACAGAAACAACTTTTTTTGTGTGTTGGGGATGCTGTATTTTGCAAGGCTGAAGCTTAAATTCCCCTCAGCCCTCATGGACAATGTGAGGCAAGTCAGTTTTTCTAATGAAACATATACATCACTGTCTGTCTAAGTCTTAGATCTTTCAAAAAATTATAATTTTATGTTTGTAGAAATAAAGATGAATGAGTCCTCTACCCTCTTCTCTCAGTCCACAAGTGATTGGCATAGAAAAGGCTTCAGGTGAGACAGGAAATTTGGAAATACTTTTCTAAACTGAGATCTTCCTTTTGCAATTTACGATGGTGTCCTAAAACCAAATTGCCATGTAACGGGATGACCTTTAGATTTTATTTGGTTTGGGTGAATAATGCGAATCGTTACTTGATTTTGAATATTTCTATCTTGCTTGTTGTGGACGACGCAGTTGCACATTGGTGACTCAGCCCTGCAACATAACTGTCACGGTCTGCCCATTCCATTCAGCAGTCGTAGATGTTTGTTATCATCATGCCAATAAAAGTCAAGAAAGCGCAGGCTATGTTTTTAGGCGCTCTCTTTAACAATGTGGTTGCTGCAAGAGTCAAAGCTTACAAGACTGAGCAGACTGCCTCTGCAGCCTGTTGCAACCCAGACAGAGGTGTGGTGGTACCCACCAGCTCTGCAGCAGTGACAGATAACCCTTCCAGAATTTTACTCTCTTGAGGTGTGCTGCGCTGTTTCACCTGGCAGAACCAGAATTAACCTAGCACTGGAAATATGACCCAGAACTAACAGATGTAGCTTCCTCGCTTAAAGGAGAGATGGAAAGCTGGAAAGCGGTACAACCTTCTGCAGGCCTTTTGCTCTCATCTCAAGAGCATCATGAAACGAAGCTGTGAAACAAATGCTGACAGAAAGAGAGAATAAAGATGAGATAAACAGGAAATTAATTTGCAAAAGAAGTTTTCCAAAGCAGCTCGTACCAAAACTGGTGTGATGTTTTGAGTTGAGGATTTCCAGCGGATTGTGTTGTGGTGGGAACCTGTGAGAACAGAGAGGGGCAGTGAGGGGCCGTTTGTGAGGACAGGTTGAAGGACAGATATAGCTTTTTGTTTGTTTCTTATACTTTGTTTTAGAAACTTTTTTGTGTGGTAGATTCTACCACAGTCTGCAGGTGCGTACAGCTAGGGAGACACCGTTGGTAGGAAGAACAATTAGATGATCGTTCATGAAGAACTGGTCTCACCTGGAGGACCTGGGAAGTTGAACCAGGGTGACAGTGGCACTGGAGGAGTGTGTAGCAGTAGGGTAATGTAGTTTGGAAAATGATGAATAAGATTCTTATACCTTTGGTATTAAATGTTGTCAGCTCATTCACTTCCAAATATACCTGTATGCCTCATGTGTTAACAGTTAGGAGAGTGTCTGTGTGAGATTTCATAAATGCAGTTTTGCAAGACAAAAACTTCTGCAGGCTTCCCTGGTGCTAAGGATCAGAAGGTGGAAGCAGTTTTCTGGGGCAAATATTCCCTGCAGCTGAAACTGCTGGCTTCCCCCTGCTCCCTCCAAAACAGCCCCCCAAGGTCTGTTACAGGTTGGTTTTATTATGCTACCAGGCAGTTTTCTTAACCCCTCAGGGCACAACCCCTTCCACAGGAGTTTATATACATATAAAAGAAAATACAAAGCCTAAATCCTGGAAGCAGAATGAAAGGGTGAACACCTGCAGGGCACAGTTTACAGTCTATGTAAGCAAGCAGGAAAGAAATGTTTCGGCTTCTTATTCAGCACCTTTTTGTGGAATTGGTCAGTTTAGCAGTACGGCAATTAAAACAGCATAGCCAGCGGTCATCTTTTGAACAAAAGGATTTTCCTTTTACTTTAATTCAAATGCAAAAATTTTGTGATGATTTTTGAATATGAGTGGTAAAAGAAATTACAATGCAAATGGAAAATTAAAATAAGAATTAGCTACACCTATGTTTTAATACCTGCTACTTTAAATAGCACCTTTCAGCTTCTGTGAGTTACATAAACATTAACTTGTCTTCACTGTGCCCCAGAGAGATGTGTTACTAACTTGATAAACAATATTAAGTAAATTATTTCTCATTTTTCCTCCTTGCTGTTTTCCTTATTATTTTTTATGTCTGAAAATTATTCCTGTTATGCAGCTTTTATTTCCACATTAAAATGATTATAAAACCATAAAACAAATTTATTAATAATTATGCATGGTTTATTTTATTTAATCCTGTTCCTATCTTACTGGAATGCCTTCATTCCTTCTGATATATTAGGTAAAACATATTGATTTAAGGTCTCAATCTTATGGGAATAACAACTGAAAGGTAGTAAATAGCATGGTTTGCAAAAAAACACCCCACCAAAACCCACAACACCCCAATAACCAAACCACCACATTTTGAGAGCTCTCTATTAAATAAAGAAAAATTGAAGGATTATATTCTTCCCTATTATGAAGTTTCAACCCCTGTCATTTCTCAAATTATATTTTTCTTCTGTTTTTAAGTATATATTTTTGTGATGACTTGGTGAGTCTCCCATCCATCCACTTTGTCAGTCTCAGTAATTCTGCATTACTGGGAAAGAGGTAGCCTCTAGGAAACAGCAGTTTCTCTTTCATGATCAGTGTGGCTTCTTCAGCAATTAACATTATGGAACCGCTAATGGACAAGCTCTGGCAGGAAAAAGATACTCCAGATCTTTATATCTAAAATGTTAGGATACAAATAGTGTTTACCTAGGAGACTGTTGGCTCCTGGATATATAACGTCAGGCAGGATTTATGGCAATGTTACTTTTTGCAATATCTTTACAGTTGTCTTTCAAACTTGATACCTGACTAGGTAGACCTGTAAGAGACTGTTCCATAGACTTGGTTAAATGAAACCACCTTAGTCCAGAAGTCTGCTGTAAATTCAAGACAAGTTTATAGGCTGCTTCCTTTTAAAATAACAGTTTCTGAAATGCCTGGCTGCTATCACAGTTGCCTCATCTTCTCAGGGGAGTTGGATGTAACCATCATCCATCCAACAACTTCCTGGCCCCTCACTTTTCTTCCCTCTGCTTTTTTGTAAGTGACTTTATGGGTTGAATTCCTGAGCTGAATTACTAAGTAGACTTTTTCCCCCTCCACCTATATTTAAACCTTCATTCTGAGCTAAGCCATCTTGCCATTATGGTTAAAATAAGAGTTCTAGTCTTCATGACTTGCCCTCGTCACATAGGCTTGTAATCTGGGTGACCGTGATCATAGAATTTTTGGGTTGAAAAGGACCTTTTAAGGTCATCCAGTCCAACCCCCCTGCAGTGAGCAGGGACATCTTCAACCAGATCAGGTTGCTCAGAGCTCCGTCCAGCCTGACCTGGAATGTTGCCAGGGATGGGGCATCCACCACCTCTCTGGGCAACCTGTGCCAGGGTTTCACCACCCTCAGTGTCAAGATTTCTTCCTTACCTCTAGTTGAAATCTCCCCTCTTTCAGTTTAAAACCATTACCCCTTGTCTTATTGCAACAGGTCCTGCTAAAAAGTCTGTCCCCAGCTTTCTTCTAAGCCCCTTTAAAGTACTGAAAGGCTGCAAGAAGGTCTCCCTGGAGTCTTCTCTTCTACAGGCTGAACAACCCCAACTCTCTCAGCGGTCCTCATAGGAGAGGTGTGCCAGCCCTCTGACCAGTTCTGTGGCCCTCCTCTGGACCCGCTCCAACAGGTCCATGTCTATCCTGTGCTGAGGGCTCCAGAGCTGGATGCAGGACTCCCTGTCAGGCAATTTGCAGAAAGTCTGTGATATTCAACATTTCCCACACTGACTGGAGGCTTCCTAGCGGCTGTCATCTCCTGATGACCCATGGTCTTCTGACAGTGCCCTTGCTAACAGCAACCATGCGTGTGTGCATAGGCCTGAGGCCTTGGGTAGTAACTTCTCAGAGTTTGTGAAAGGCATCAAACACAATTTTCCTCTGCGTCATTCTGACCTGAATGATACTGTGCATTTTATCTTTGCTGCATTAAGGAGACTGCTGAGTTTTATCTTCTCAGTGGGAAGCTGAAAAACAATATTCTTCAGTTTATTGATGTGCTGGTACTATGAAAAGTAGTTAAATTTGTTAAACAATTTTACACACCAGATAAGAAAATCCTGGACCTTGAGGAAAAAATATGTAGCAGAGAATATGTGCACCACTATTAGGATACTGAGAGAGAGAACAATTCAGGATTAGAGAGACAATGTTTAAGATGAAAAATAATAGAACTAGGAGTAAGCATAAAGCTGCTTTTTTATCAGGAAAGATAGGCATTTGCAATCATCTCTATTAATGAACTGCTGAAGCCAACACTTTCTTTGGGGGTATGGACAGAACAGTTCCTTTCCTTGTGAAAGCCTTGTTACAGATTGCTTATGGAGCATAGAGGATCTTAATAATGGATTTCCCTTTAAAATGTGTGAAGTATCTTCTTCCTTTGCCATGACAATGATGTTAGGCAAAGGACAGACCAGCAGGAGCAGATCTGTAGGTGCTGAGGATCCCATGTCCATGCTGTAGGAAAACACATCAAGGGGTTTTCCTTTGGACTAGTTCTAGGCTGCACTTGAACACATCCAACTGAGAATGGAGAGCATTTGGTGTACTCTTGGAAGATGTCCTATCTATTTTTGTTCAGTTGGCTTGAGTTCACTTTCTCAGAGTGCTCTGTGATACAGGAACCAAACGATGGGAAGGGCAAACGTGGGCAACTTTCTTTAGTTGTGTGCTATTGAGAATAGTGTTTGCAAATGCTGAGTATGTTTTCATTCTTGCCTCTTCCCTGCAAGGTCATACAAGCATTTGTTGTTATATTTTTACTCCCCTCCAGTGTCATGTCCAAGTGTAACTTTCTGTCTTTCAGATGTAATCACTGCAAGATTGGCTTACATCAAAACCTTTACATATGTGGATTTCCATGCAGAATTCACATTCGTAAACTCTTCCGCACAGGGATACTTATGCTACCTTTTTACTCATGTAATTTATGCAGTTCTTGAATTACAAAGGTATATCCATATATGTTCAATGCACTTTGATTCATATACTTAATAAAATAAAGAACTGCTAAGGTAGTCTGGATGGATCATCTTTAAAGATCCTGATTTTGCATCCGTGAGCAACAAAAGGAAAACAATACTACTGAAACTTTAAAGCTATGCTTAATCACTTAGAGAAATCAATGAGAAGTAGATTCTAGATGCTGTTGTAGATTCCACTCAGCAGTGAAATGCTTTTTTTAGGTGCCAGAAATACTTTGCTCAAGTGGCAGTTCCTGGCCATAAGCACACTTGGCTAAAATTTTACAAGGAATTTAGGAAGATGCCCAATGGGAGTTACAAACATTGCTAAGAGATTACCTGCAGAATTTTCGCTTTGAAATGGAAGCCAATGCTCAGACCTCTGCAGTATTAAGTGTCCTGAATGCCTTTGTGGTATTTTATAGAATCCATCTCTATGCCTTCATTTGCAAAAGCACTTTTTAAACGCTCCATCCCATGTGTTTGTGGAACTCGTAAAATTAGAATCAGAATTATCATAATACCCTTGATCTCGCTGTTGTGCTTCTTAATGCAACTATTGAATCCAACCCTATACAGGAATAAATGTGTATGTATGACTTATTATATGTGAACCTGTAAATGTAACTGGTCTTCTGCTCAGACAGAACGGTATCTTTTTCCACTATCATTACTGAAACTAGTAGGTGATGGAATTCATTGCTGGGGAAGGGTGCTCATGTAGGCACAGAAACGTGTGCAAGGACTGACTAAAATAGCACCCGGGCTGTGCTGTGGTCAGGTCATGCTTTAGCCGTTATTGCCTGTGGTTTTTCATCCCGTTTTCCCATCTGTTTCTCTCTGGATCCTGGGGACAGGGGGGTTCCACATACTATTGTTTCTCACTTTAGCTATGATGTCTTGGAAAACAGAACGAAGGTGGCTGAGCCTCACTTTTAGGGCAGCTGAGTGCCAGGGACCACTCTGGTCAGGGCACCCAGATCTTCTGGGGACCCCCGGGGCATTGCGACCCCCGTGGTGCGTCAACAGCCACTGCTGCCTGAAGGCCCATGGTCCCTTCCGCAGGGACAGAGGCTGTGGCAGACCTGCAAGCGGGAGCCGGCGGGTGCTTGGGGTGGGTTACGCCTCCCCCCAACACAGAGGCTGGAGGTAACGTGCTCGGCTCAGCCCGATCAGGCCGAGGTGCAGCCTTAGCATCTTTATGCTCTATCACTAAAAATGGATTTTTAAACCTTCCAGTTTTGATGGAAAAGATTTTGAGCCTACTAAATGCTGTTGCCAAGCAGGTATGAACTTTTGAACCTTTTGCTAATTGTCTTAAGTAATGTATTTCTCTTGATACTTATCTGCCAGATAATCTAGAGGGACTGATTTTTTTTTTTTTTAAAGTCAATTAGTTAAACCATTATTTATATGCTTAATTTTCTCTTTTTGTGTAGTGCTTTGGAGGAGATATACCTAACAATAAGTGAAGAATTGATTTAAAGACTTAAATTAAAGACTTAAACCACCAAGAATAACAGAAAATATATTGCTCCCTTTTTGTTGTTTTCTTGATATATTCTAGGAAGGTCGTTAACTTTAGCTGTAAATTTATGTTCTCCAGAACTGTGTTTCTGCTGATAAAGTTTCTCTGGGCTGAATTGTAGTGCTCCAGCTAGGTTTTCCTTTTAACAGCAACACATGTATAAAGTTATGTGGAGGTGATTAGATCAAAAATTTGCATTTCAACAGGAACATTTTACTTCATTCACCAGAGTACTTTCATATGGACTTTTTTTTCTGAAAAGGTAATTCTGATTTGTACACGTATATAGAAAAAAAGCAGTTAACTCCAGAGGCTGCAGAAAACCCCCTAACAAACCCCCACAGCATTTCAGGTTAAAAAATAAAAATAGCCTTCCAATAAAAAACTTTTTGTAAAATCCTGTTTTATTCATGACTTGATATTCTACTCGCGTATTTTTTAATCCCATAGTTGGTGAATTGTAGGATAAAATTGGGCAAAAAAAGTCACCAGTTAAGGGCAACCATATGTTACCTATTTGATAGGTAAATATGCAACTCATTAGTTGTAACACAAAACAAATACTGTAGATATT
>NW_010515941.1:0-311 GCF_000687285.1 Phaethon lepturus
GGGGGGCCCCAGGGGTCATGGGGCTGTAGCCCACCGGGCTGGGGCTGGGGCTGGCCTGGGAGGAGAGAGAGGAGGCAGCGTCGGTGGGCGCAGAGGGGCTATGGGGTGGCTGGGAGTTGTAGAGGGGCTACGAGGAGAGTATAAGGGCTTTGAGGGGGTTTGGGGGAGCTATGAAGGAATGTAAGGGGGTTATATGGGAGGGCTTGGGGGTTGTACAGCAGCTACAAGGGGGTTTAGGGGGGTGTAGGGGCAGTGTGAAGGTGTTTAGGAGGGCTATGGGGGTGTGTAGGGGGTTATATGAAAACTATGAG
>NW_010515942.1:0-4454 GCF_000687285.1 Phaethon lepturus
TTGTGAAGTCCATCCTTCTCCCGCAATAAACAAGAAGTGATGTGAAGAAAAAAGCTGCAGGAACAGCCTCAGCTTCCATGGAAACCCAGAGCCAGCTCACAGGATTCAGGTTTCAAGTGCCAGTCAAGAGCCATTCCTTAAAGATGACAGTGGCCCAGGTCAGATGGTGGGAGCAAGGACATCTGCACAGTATTGCCCAGACACACTCAGCGGTGTTGGTGGGAGTGGGGTGTCTGCTTCAGGCAAAGAGTAGAGGAAAGCCGTGAGGACGGTGTCCTGGGCTGCCCCCAAAGCCGCGTGGCCAGCAGGGCGAGGGAGGGGGTTCTGCCCCTCTGCCCCGCTCTGGGGAGACCCCCCTGCAGTGCTGGGTCCAGCTCTGGAGCCCTCGGCACAGGAGAGACATGGACCTGCTGGAGCGGGGCCAGAGGAGGCCCCAGCAACGCTCCGAGGGCTGGAACAGCTCTGCTGGGAGGACAGGCTGGGAGAGCTGGGGGGGCTCAGCCTGGAGCAGAGAAGGCTCCGGGGAGACCTTCCTGCAGCTGCCAGGGCTGAGAGGGGCTGAGGAGAAAGATGGGGACAGGCTTTTTAGCAGGGCCTGTTGCGATGGGGCAAGGGGTAACGGTTTTAAACTAAAAGAGGGCAGATTCAGACTAGATCTAAGGCAGAAATGTTTCACAATGAGGCCGGTAAAACCCTGTCCCAGGTTGCCCAGAGAGGTGGTGGCTGCCCCATCCCTGGAAACATCCCAGGTCAGGCTGGACGGGGCTCTCAGCAACCTGCTCGAGTTGGGGATGTCCCTGCTCATGGCAGGGGCTTGGACTAGATGGCCTTGGAAGGTCCCTTCCCACCCAAACCATGATGTGATTCTGTGATTGTGGAGGTAACGGGGTAGAAGAGCACCTGAGTCAGGCGCCCAAAGAAGGAGACACTGTCGAAGTCCGACAAGAAGCTGAGCTGCAGTTTTGGGGAAGGGGTGCCAATGCGCAGAGCATGAAGAGATCTGTGGGCTGAGGAGTCCTTATTCCACCTGAACATCCCCAGGCGGTGTTGGGCCTCTCTAGGAGGATCCAGCAAGAGGAAACAACCTCTCTTGGCTCTTTCATTTTGATGCCTGTGAGACTGCAGCGCTCAGACCTGGAAAACAAAGCAAATGGACAAACTCACAGAAGTGGGATTTGCGTGTCTCCTATAAGGATTTGGTGTGTGCGCGCTCATCCTGCAGCCTTTCCCCATGCGCCCTCCTGTCCTCTCCCCAGCCAGCCTGTTCTCGTGAACCCTGCTGGGATTTCACTCATGTCAGGTTGCTCCTCTCCACCACGTTGGCAGGAGAGGGATGCAGCAGCAACACGATGCCCAAGGCATTGCTCTCTTCGGGACAGAGGCAGAGTAACGACCACAGGGTCAATCCCCCCGGCAGTCGCAGTCTGGTGCTGCACGCCCCGGGACCAGCGAGGTGGGCAAGGAGCTGCGTGCTGGAGGAGCATGGTGTCTGCTGCCCACTGCCCCGCCAGCCGGGATGCTCCGAGAGCTCTGCAGAGCCGGTCCATGGCCTGGATCTGTTCACCCTGGTGATCACGTAGATCAAGGGAGCAATATTGATTAATGAGATGAGAAATTGCTGATGTCTCGTTCTTTCTGATACCGCAGCCGCGGGGCCCCGCAGCCCAGGCGAGCGGCTGCCTCGGGGGGAGCAGGCAGGGTGCCTGTGTGGGGAGGGCTTCGCTGCCCGGGGGGCTGAGACGCCCTTTCCCTTTGCCCTGTGTTTAGGGTGAGGCTGGCTGAGATACCCCGTACGTCGGGATCGGGAACCCCAGCACCCGCTCCTCCTGGGCCAGGACAAGTCCCGAGTCCCAAGCCTTGCTTGCACGACTGCCTGGACGCATCCCAAAAAGCAGGCCACTGGATCGGTCCCTCTGTATCTTACCTCAGTCTTCTCTGTGCTAAATGTCATCAGATCCTTCAGCCCTTCCTTCTGGCCAACCTTCATAGACCCCTGATGATTTTTGTCCCTTTCCTGACTCGCATCATGCACTGCTGCTCTTCTCTTGAGATCCCAACGTAACGGTCCTTGTGCTGCCAGCTGTAGATCCAGTTCAGAAGGGTGTGCAGCTGGGTCAGAACATCTCCCTGTGCTGGTCGGACGATGCGATGTCTAAATAGGCACCTTTCCCAAATTACCTGACTTGGGAGCTTAACACAATGTACTCACCAGGTGCCCACACCAACTGGTATCCCTGACCTTCTGGTCTTTGCAGTGCGACCCGGATGCCACTCTCTTGCCAGGGAGGGAAACCCAGTTATCCAGGACTGGTGAAACACCAGCACATCCCAGCTTCCAGATTTTGGGCCAGATCCCTCTCATCCAATTCAAATATCAAGAGAAGTTGGACAGTCAGTTTCAAAACCATTACCGGGAGCCCATGATCAGACACTTCGTCCCCAAAGGATCTAAAGGTGCTGCTTAATCTGCCTGTGATACTGGAGCAACGGCTGGCTTCTCTTCAAACACAGTGCTGAACCAAACACCTCCCTTTTCTCTGCAGCATTACCTACAATTTTACCATATCCATCACTTAGTGAGAGTATTTGCTTTGGCTTATATTAATTTCAAAATATTTTTGCAATGTATTTGGTGGGTTTGTTTTTTATCTCAGCCTTCACCCTACAGTCCGGAATTTTTCCTAAAGACTTTGGCTTTCTCTTTTTAATTTTATTAATGTCATAATTAGCATTCATACTGACTACTCCCTAAGTATCCTTTAGTGCGTAATGGGGTGGGATGCTGATAAATCCCCTGCCAAACTGTTATTTGATTTTCGCCCAAGTCGTGCTCTTTTCTGACTCATCCACTAAATGGTTGCTGGCTTGAAGAGAAGAATACTTAAACTTGAGTGGAAATGGGGTGAAACACATCAAGGGTTGACCCAAAGGGGAGGGGGTGTCAGACCAGCTGACTCTGACAACTTCTGGCCATGGGAACGGGCCAGCCCGGACCCCAGTAAAGCAGCGGATACCCCAGGACAGCTCAGGAGGAGGAGATGGTGACCAGAGGAGCAAGGACCAGGAGAGATGGTATCAGGTAGCTCCGACAAGGGATGTCCCAGCCCCAGGCAGCTCAGGAGTGGACATACTGGGCTTGTTTGGCTTTGTCGTTATGGACCTTACCAGAGACTGGAGGGGCTGATGAGACCTGCTGACAGCCCAAGGCTGGGAGCCATCGCCCAGGAAGGATGGGGATTTATCACAGGGGGACCCGGAGGAGGGAATTTTCAAGACCTCATACTGCTGTCCAGATTGCCAACAAAATTAATAGAAGTGGAGGAAGAAGCAATTGCTGGAAGCCCTTGCTGCGAACAGCCTCAAGGCCTTCCAATTAATAACGCTGCCTTGAGCGCCGCGAGTGACTCATGAGCCGCTGCATCCTCGGATGCTCCTCGCTCATCCCTCGCAGAGCGAGGCTTGCAGCTCTGCCAGAAACCGCCAAGAAATCACCTGTGCCGAAGCCCACGCACTTCAGTGGAGGAGCATGTAATCTGGCAGGAAAAAACGGACGTTTCCCCCCCAGAAACCTGCCTCCTGTGAAACCGAGCTGACAGGCAGGAGCTCCATCTTTAGCCCCTGGCTGGGCGCTGGCAGGCTCCCCCATTAACTGCTCCTTCCCCATCTGCGGGGTGCTCGCCGGCGTGCTGGGATGTGTCCGAGTGCGAGCGGCGGTCCCAGGCTGGCAGGGATCTGGGGTGCCCTGAGGGAGATGGGTTTGGATATAAACCCTAAATCCTGGAGCCACCTTTCTCATTTCCCATCATTTCTCCGCTTCCCTTGTCTCTGCCCCCCTCTCCTGGCGTGCGCATCCATCACCTCCTCCTTCCTATGCTTTCTCCTCCTTCACCTCCCCTGCCTGTTTTTGCCAGGGATGTGTTTTTGTCCCAGCAGCCTTGGTGGTGCAGGTTTGTGCCCCTTGAGGGTATTCCTCAAGCAGCTCCTGCTCTGCACCATCACCTCCCGCTCCAGATGGAGGGGGCCATGCCCGTGCCCGCGTCGGGCCCCCAGCCCCGGGATGCTCCCGGCTCCTCTCCCAGGGGAGGTCACGACGACGTTCCTCTCCCATCGGGTGTTTTGGTGGGTGCACGCTGTTGATGAGTCACTTCGTTGATGTCCATAGCCCTGAGCACGCGTTTAAAATGAACCTTTCCGGGTCTGGGCTGCGGGGAAGCTGCACAGAGCCTCGGAGCACGTTTCCCTGCCAAGCTCAAGGGACCACAGCCGCCCGGGTCACGTCTTAAAAACCAGCTCCCCCGGCTCTCACGGACACCCCCAAGCTCCGTGCCGGGAACTGCGGTAAACAGCTTTGCCGGGGCCGAAACTGCTGGTTCACGGTCGTGGTCTGGGAACGGTCCCGGCTTTTCCACGCCGGAGGAAATCCGCTGCCACGCCACCACGCGGCCCGGCACTAC
>NW_010515943.1:0-918 GCF_000687285.1 Phaethon lepturus
TTTGTGGGCACAGGGCAGGAGAAGGGGCACTCATGTCAGCCCCAGGGCTGGGAGCACAGGAAAGGAAGAAGGATCAGAGTGCATTAAACGATTGACCCAAGAGCAAGGCTGTTAAAGGAGTCGTTTGAGGGAGCCAAAAGGCTGAGGTCCCACTGAGATTTGAACTCAGATCGCTGGATTCAGAGTCCAGAGTGCTCACCATTACACCATGGGACCTCCTGGATGGGTGCTGTCTTTCCCCTCTGGCCACCCTCGCCAAGCCATACGCTCCTGGCTGAGCCCAGCAATCTCTCCATCTCCCTGGCCATCACCAAGTGCAGCCTTCCCCCTGGGCCGCCGGGCACTCTCAACTCACAGGGCCTTTCAAGGGAGTGACGGAGCTCTTTGCGCAAGCCCGGCATGCCCTCTCTTACAAGACCCATGTGGTGAGAACCTTGCTTTTCCCTAATTAGACCTCGTTATGAAGTTGCCAGCTTAACCTCTTGCACCTCACAGAGTACATTTGTGGCCCATCGATCAGTGCTTTGATGCTTGCAGTTGTGGTCTCTGCCGCTGCCTCCCTTCACCCTCGTCTTGGACAGCTTGTCAGTCAGTCTGTGGTAAGTTATTGCCTCTCCTCTTTCTCACCTCGTAGCTCATACTAAGCAGCCGTTCACCAGATGTCCTTACTCTTGGTTGCAGTCCTAGCTGAGCAAATGACCTTGCCGAACGAGGACACCAAGAGCGGACAGGGAATGAGGTTCAACAGAGGCAAGAGCAGACAGCAGGATCCAAAGCAGCTTGTTACGTGTTGCCTAAGCTGGACTGCCTTGCTCTGCTGGGACAGTCCTGGGTGACTTCAAACCCTGGTCCTTTCTTCCAGGCCACGCTGTCCCCTTCTGCTCCAAAGTGGCCTCTCCCTCAGTGAGAAGAAGCTTT
>NW_010515944.1:0-1117 GCF_000687285.1 Phaethon lepturus
ATTGCCAGCTCATGTCCAATTTTTCATCCACTGGTATTGTTGTCCAAAAAGGCGGATTCGTTACCCATTGTGCAATAAGCCAATCTCACACACAGAGATGAGATAACGGTTTATTCCAAATCTGCGCAGAGCTGGGTGCTAGGTGGTAGGCCCACAAAGCTAGCACGCCTCAGTTAACACACGGGAAATATTTATACATTTCAAGCAACAGTTATCAGTATTTTTAAAAATTGGCTTGTTCCATTGGTTCTCGTAAGCCTCATCTCCACTTAAAGTCACAGTGTCCTTCTTTTTCACTGCGCATGCTCAGTGAGGAAGGAGCTTTCCCCTCCCAGGGGCAGGTTTCTATTATGCCAATTATATGTTAATTGGATGTTAATTAGGATGGTTCACTCAAGGTTCAGTCTTAATCACGCTCTTGGCTGACTATTCTAAACATACTGATTAACCACAAGTTAGTTCACTCATGCTTTGGGATGTTCCCATAACTCAAGGATGCCCAGCTTGTTTCCAGGCCAAGAACATACCTCAGATACATCCACATTTATGCATATACAGATTAACTCTTGGTTGCCTTATAACAGTATCCCCAAGTTCTCCACAGGGCTGCTCTCAGTCCATTCATCCCCAAAGAAGTCCAGGAAGACCCTGGCTATGCACTTGTGTTGCCAACTCAAGATGAAATCCAGGGTGATGCATCTTTGCTGCCTAGCCCTTAGCCTCATTTTTCATATCTATCATTTTTGACATGTGTGTCAACCAGCTCCTGTGGAGCCCCTGCAGCTCGCTGCTGCTGCTGCTGCAGTCACTCTCCTGGTGTGGGGGTGCAGGGAGAGGAGCCCGGCCTGGAGAGCCTGGCGGTGCCCCGAGGGAAGGGCACCTGTGAGGGACCCGTTTGTGCCATTGAGTCCAAGGGATAGGTACTGCAGAGGAGGTAAGAGAGCTCCTTAAGGGTGGGTATGTGCTGCCCGAGGGGTTGGTGGCCCTTCACACTAGTGCCTCTTTAAGGGAGGCAGTGGCTGGTCGGGAGAAAAGGGACTGTGTGTGGGGTTCCCGTGAGGGGGGGCAAATGTCCGTCTCCCCCGTCCCCAGGCAGGAGGCAGTGCCTGGGCGTGAG
>NW_010515945.1:0-13248 GCF_000687285.1 Phaethon lepturus
GGCCGGCTGGGTAAAGGTGCGGAGCGTTGGGCGCGGCAGATGCAAGAATGACGCCATGACCCAGTGCAGTACCCTGAGGCGATTGGTACAGCACGCCCATGGTATGGGAAGTTCCCTCCTCTAGCAGAGTACCTAAAAATGGGGCGATTAGTACTGTTTTACGGGAGCAGGGGGTAAGGGGGCATTCAGTGGGGTCATGAGGCTTACTTTTTGCCATGCACAGGGTAAGATGTGTGGTGTTAAAGGTACCGTTTTGCTCCATGGTGTGCCTTGAGTAGATTTTCACCAACCCAGTTGTGGGCAGAATTCAGCCCCTTCCCCTCCTGGTGCCCCATTTTGGCTGTAATGTGGGAGGCACAGAAGGTGCAGAGGCTTTATAAAACATCCTACCTGACTAGAGAAGCGCTCAGCTGGCAGCCGTGCACTTCAGTGCGCACACAAAGCGTTCAAAAGCAGCTGTCCCATGCACAGCAGAACTTGCACTGCACGGATTTGTGTGAGGTTTTACTAAAGAGGCTTTTGTGATGGTCGATGGGAAGGGATGAATTCATGTTGCAGTGGAAGCAGAAACAGAATAATTTATTTTTTTCCTCTAGCTGCCAGTGCCACAGAGGTAGTACTACAGCAGGCAGTAGTTTTGGCACCCACCCCTCTTTGTTGAGTTTTTGGAACTTTGTGAGTGGGATTAGCATGGGGGGAAAGCTGGCAGGTGCATGCTCATGAAGACAATGCAGTCACATACACCTTCTTTTCACAGAAAACCAGCCTAAATTACAGGAGGCGCATCTCTGAAAGAGGTAAGTTTTAACATAGCAATTTATTAAACATTTTTTCGTGTGTGTTGCTGCTTTCTGAGCTTTTAGAATATCCACATTTTCAAACTTTACTCCTCTGAATTGAGAGATAAAGTCTCATTTTTCTCCCATCCTCCTTTTTTTTTTTTAAGACAAAGCTGGAATTTGCACCTACTCTTGTTATCAGGCGTTGGGATTTTCACACAGTAACATCCAGTACACAGAAAAACAGTAAGACTCTGTGAAAGCTAAAAAAAGCATTGGGGAAGGGGAAGAGTTATTTGAGGAGAGGCAGACCAGCACAGATGTAGATTACAGGGGAAGGGGAGCTTGTTAAATTTAATGTTTTTAGGTGTGGAGAGAGTTTGTGCGTGTGCTTTATGGTTCCTTCCTCTGTGCATTGGCCTATATACACAGGACAGAAGTCCCAGAAGACTGCAGTGTAATAAGTCCCAAGGCTAGATAGTTGTGTGCCTCCTCCAGGAGCATTTTCAGAGCTTGCCCAGGGAAGGAAAATCTTTTATTACTCACCTGTTTGTGAGTCAGCTGAAAAGCAGCACAGTTTGCCATCTGAAGCTGAGAAAAAAGGCTGCCCTTCCCATGCAGGACTGAGGCAGGCCCCTCAGTGTCTCTCTATGCTGAGTACAAGGATGAGAAGATGTGTCACCCTGCTTAGTGATAAGATGCCCAAGTCCAGGATGACCAGAGGGAGAGTAGGTGCCTGGGGCTGTGCATGAGGCTGCTTTCCGGATACCAGGCTCAAAATGTGGCTCTGGCACCTGCAGAAAGCTGGGGTTAGACCTCAAGCTAACCACTGAGCTTGAGGAGCGGTGTTTATTGATGCTGTACCCTTTTTCAGCAGAAGTCACCATGAAGAGGAGTAAGGATGGAGTGGGAAAGCCCTGCTGCAAAGACTGAAGACTTCAGACAAGCTGGCCTTCCGGATGCCTAGCTCTAACTGTGCTGACAGGCCTCATAGTGCAGCATGATTAGAATGAGGAGGAAGAAACTATGGGCATCTTGCTTCTGCTTTGCAGCTGCCTTTTTCCTTGTGGTGACACTCCAGGTACAGGGGCAAGGCAGGGGGGTGTGCATGAGATCGCTCTCAAAGTATGGTAGAATTCTGAGAGATGAGAGACAGCACTGAAGGCGACAGATTTCTGTGCTTTAAGAGGAGTGTTTAAATAAACTCTGTCTGCAGCATTGGCCTGGTGGTAATAGCTGACTCCAGAAGTGATGTTACACAGAGAACACTTTTCTTGCATAACTCCTTGGGTCAGAGGAGTTTCTCAGGAGTGGTGTGCCATAGCCTACCATGTTGTGTTGTCTCCATCTATCATTGCCTCCTCTGTCCATGTGTTTGAACTCATTAGGCAGGGATGCAAGGCTAGACCCATTTCATACTAACGTGGCAGACAGACCAGGGAAATCTGAGCACATCAGTAAGCGGTGATGGAAATCTATCCATCAGTGAATGACCCAAAGGCCATTCTTAGCGTTGGGAAGTCTAGTAGCTGGTCAGTAAAAAAATGCATGAGAGAAAAAACAAATATGGTGGCATATTAATTTGTGGCTGGTGCAGATTACTCTAGATTTTTGTTACAAGTGAACAACTTTTAGACAAATTGAATCAGCCTTGGCTGGCAGTAGGACTGTAGGAGACTTCAGTCATGAGAGGGGCAGGATCTGCCCAACAGATGTCTTTCCACTTAAGCTGTGCTCTGAACTGAGGCTGTGGTTCAGACCAGTACCTCAGGTAACTCCCAGTGGAGCCTGCAGGAGGACCTCTGAAGCTTTCTCGGGCCAGCTGCCTGTCCCAGTTTGGAGCCGTTTCCTGGAGGCAGTCACTGACGTGCAATGGTCACTTTCAGTTCTGTTCCCCTGAACATGGCATCCAAAGGTGATATGGCTGCCCTAGCATAGGAGCAATGCTAGCAAGTCTATAGGACCTTTATTGGGAGGGTTTGTGACTCTGCTGCACCTCCACAGGTAGACAGATTTGGAGCTGGTTAGAACTTCCCTGTGCCTAGCTGGGCTTTTTGTCTGAGAGTGCTCACTGGATGGTGACACTTGGTGCCCTGGTGGTGGGACTGCTGTAGCACATGAGCTGTCAATATAGTTGGGGTGTATCAACCCCCAGGAGTTCAGAGAGAGCTACTAGAAATTTCTGTGCAAATATAGAGACTCTTCAGATTCTGCCAGGGCAAAATTTGGAAGCAAAGAAGGAGCTTGTTTCTGAAGAAACCTGGTGATGAGGTAGTTACAGACTTACTTCATTTATATTACTGCAGTTGTATCTTGTCAAACAATTAGACATACGAATCTTTTCCCCAGGCAGTATCTTCTTCACTCATAAATGCAGGAGTGTTCTCTGTGTTTTTCTGTACAGCTGCACTTTGCACAGCCTCCTCTGTGTGCAGTCCCATTATCCTGTGTTGCATAGAGCCTATTTAGTCTAGCTACAATCAGTGTATTTTGCTGCACAGTGAGAGCAAATGACACAGCAAACAGCAAAATGAATGCATGCAGTAAAGCTATCGGGGAAGATAAACGTTTTCAAACAACTTCATATAAACAACACTCTCCCACTTTCCAATATCCTCCTTCAGAGCCATCTGACAAGCAAAAGTGCTGTGGCCAAAGGTGTCTGGTGGGCTGTAGTTCCCCCTTCATTCTTGCAGCTTTTCCTCATGTGCCTGTGAAGGTGCACACACAAAAAGCTGTTTGCACGGTAGCAGGAAGGTTTTTGCCCCACTAAAGCTAAGAGCAGGAGCCATGTATCCTGTGGCAATACCTGCTGGCACTGTTTTTGTCACTTTGCTGAACAGACTTCTCTGCCTCAGGACACTTTTGTGGCAGGTACTACCTGTGGAAGAGGGTGGTGGCTTCATGGGCCACTGGAAATCTCCCAGATTTTCTGGGGACTTCTGTCTCATGGCTGATGGTGAGTGGTGTTAGAAGCTTCTCCTGTGGGTGGAGAGTTTTTAAGGTTCTTCATAGTGTGTCGTATCTGTAAATGGTGGTTCACACTGGTACGTTTTTCACTTCTCTGCATACTGATGGGATTTTTCTCTTCTGCCTAGCCATGAAGTTGTAGTTACGTTATCTCTAAGACCTGTCTGCACCTGCTTTATACAGTCAGTGGTTTAAAAATTAGTAGAGGTGAATACAAATGGCCACATAGAGACATGAAAACTTCATGGTTTTTTTTACAGCTAATTTCCACAAGAAACCTGGCTACGGAAGGACTGTTCCCTGTTTTGTGCTTCTTCCAGCGAAATGCATAAGTTTTGTTGTTAAACTATACATGATGTGGCTGTATCTCAGCACAGAAATGTATTTCCTGCCTCCTCCTTGCAAATTCAAATTAAAGCTTTTGCTGTTCTGACATGGCTGTTCACCTGGACGGTGGCTGGAGTCAGTGAAATGCATCCAGTTTGGTTGACAGAAACTTCACATGCAGGCTTAGTTAGTGCTTGATGCTTAAAGTCTGATCTGTCAAGCGTATGTCCTGGCTAATGACAGTGATGCACTTTGGTATGTGTGTTTATTTCCCTGAAGGTTGTCACTGAACTGGGCAATTCAGAAAATAAGGTGGCAGTAATCTCCAGTTTACACAGTGGCCCATTAAAGCCTGTGGAGAGACACGCTTTTCAGTTTAAGAAGTCGGAACTTCACAGCAGCTTCAAGACAGAGTCTGATATAAATCACTATCCCATCCTGCTCTGGTGGTCTCCCCTGACTGGAGAGACCGGGAGATTGGGTCAGTGCGGAGAGGATGTTTGCTTCTTTACTATCAACAAGACCTACCAGCATAATCAGATGACGAGAGCGTTTCTGTTCTATGGTAAGGATCTGTTTCTTTTTAAAGGAGTAACTTTCCCTCCTGCCCAGTTATTTTCCGCTAGAGATTAAGTATTCTAGGTGTCAGTCAGTGAGAGCAGGAAACTTAGGCATCTCGTTGTGCTAAACTTTGCCTGGTGCTGAATACCGTCAGCAGAGATCCAGACATGGATGTTCTCTGTAAAAGTATTCTTGAGAAGTGACTGTGCACATCTGTGGCATGACCGTTGCCTTGTCTCATGCTGCTTTCCAATCACATGTGCTCTGTGTTTTTGGGAGAAAAGATAATTTCCCGTAGTTGCCAAGTCATGAAAAGACAGTCTGAGATCATGCCCCCTTTTTCCAGTCTTCTGGCTTGTCACCTCTAGCAGGCGTTCTAGCAAGGCGTTTGTTGCACTTGTGCAAGTCTTTTGTCTTAAAGTAATGCCCCTGCTGGTAACCGTGCAACTCGCCTGCCTGGTGCTGAGAGGTTGCTAGCAGACTGTAAATGGAAAGTAGTGAAAGAAACCTATTGATTCTGCACAGGGAGCAGCAGCTAGTGCAACCTTCTGAGCTGCCCAGGCTCTGCCGCCTCAGAAACTTCCCACTGCAGTATTACTGTACTGTAAAGTTAGTCTACAAAACACTAAAGATGCATCTTTTAAAAGTAGGCCTTATTTTGTTAATTTTGTCCTTTTTCCCCACACAGTTGCTTTTCAGAGAAAAAGTTAATTTTAGCCTGAAAAATAAAGCCAAGTGCTTTTCTGTGGCTGGTGGGTTCGGCTCCTTTGTCTGGAAACGAGATAAAATAAAACAGATTCCTGATCTCATTCACTCAGTCAGGTTACAGGCGAACTGGAAATACAGGAAAGAAGGGCCTTTAGGTTGATTGTTAATAGTGAACCAAAAACTTCTCATCACTAATCTGTTCAGAGCTCCAAGTGGGTCAGCTTTGTCAGTTGATAATATAGTGCTCAAGCATGAAAGCGAAGGAGTAGCAGCAAAGGAGTGAGGAGCTGATGCAATTAAAGACAAGGAAAGCTGGGTTTGCATCACATGAAAGTTGTGAAGTCTGGTGGTTTTGGTCTCTGGTAGTAAGTCTGTTTGTCTGTTTCAGCATAGGAAGGACTATTACTGTTCATTTTTAGCAGGCTTGTGGTCAGGGTTTACCTACTTATTTTTAAAGGACTATTTATACTGGGCAAAAGACTCTCCCTATAGGTTTTTTTTTCCTTTTTCTAGTGATGCTGTCTATGAACTGTGTAAAGACAAATGTCAAAATATATAAAAGTGTTACTTACTTTTAAACCACAATAAATGATCTCACATGCTAAAGTCTGCAGAGACAAAGGTCATAGAAGGTGATGAAGGTGAAAAAAAATGCTGCATCAGTACAGAAAAGCTATTATCTCTCTCTCGCTTTCTCGCTCTCTTGCTCTTGCTCTCCTTGATGCACTGAGCTGTGGGCCTGCAAAAAAACAGATTTTGGTGTTCCAGAATTTCTCTCTAAACAGCCTGCTGAGTGAAAACTTGAACATCTGCATTTCCGTGCTAAAGTTGGATCAGGGTACAGTTCCACCTTCCAAAGAAACTGCATTAATTTTCCTAATTATTTCCTAATTATTTCCTAATTACCCTAATACTTGGTCAGTGAGCTAGTCAAGAGAAGAATGATCCAAACCTTAGGAAAAATATTAAGCAAAAATGCAGGTGTTTTCCAGCAGAAATGCTTTGCTAGGAAAAAAACAAACCTTCTTTTCTGCAGCTTGTCCTGACTTACTGTCCTGGCCTGGGAAGCCCTTAGGTGTAGGTGATGAGTTTGTCAAGTGCCACCATCTCCTGTTCGGAGGTGAGATGTGGCATCCACTTGCTGGATTTTGTCTCTGTTTTTGTGAGGGATTCCTGGCTCCACCTTGTCAGTGCTTCAGAGAGTTTTGTGAGTAGCATGAGCTACCAATGCAACTGAGTCAGCAGGAGCTGGATCCGCTGCCATTCTGTCAGAGCCTCAAGACTGTTGTTCCTAAGGGAGGAGGGTGTCCAGCTTTTCTGCGCGGGAGCGTTGAGTCCTTGGGGTATGAATCCTGAACGAAAGATGTCTCCTAAGATGCAGAACTTCTCCTGAGAGATCTGTCTTTCTTTTCTGCACTTTGTCACATACCTAAGATATTCTAATTAGTAGTTTGGAAGTTGAAATTGCTCGCAGTTGTAGTGTTGTGCTTTCTTTATCCCCTCATAAGCTCCTTTATTTCCTTCATCTCACAGGATGGGGAACATGCTGATGTTATCTTCCCTTTAGTCCTTAAAAGCTTTTTGTCTTCTTGCTGAACTGAGATTGACTAGGTGTTACATTAGAATCAGTCATTTTGATGTGCTCTGATCTATAAAGCATTTTTCTTTAAGTTTCTCTTTGCCTAATTCTCTCCTTGCTTAGTAAGTTTTACATGTTGCATTTTTGTCTCTCTCTCATCCCTTTCCTTGTCTCATTCTTTCCTGTATTTTCCTTCCTTCTTCCCTGTAATACTACCTGAAAGAGGGAGCACCCTTGCAAGAGGCAGAGCTGAAGCGCTATGATTTCAGTGCACAACATTTCATTATTGTCTGTATGCACTGCTGCTTCTCTTCTGGGCATCACTTAGAACAAAGTGTTTTCAAAACCAGATAGGTCCTATAGGCTTCCCTGTAAGAATTTGATTCACTTTGAGTTTTCCTCACCTTCTTTTATCACTATAACACATCAAAACCAGAGGGCGCAAATAGGATTTTTCAGTGGCACAACCCTTCATCCTTTTAGCATTCAAGGCTTGGGACCACCCTTCAGTAGAAAACAAAAGGTCAGGTGTTCAAAAAAACCCAGCTGATGCTCTTGAAGGATCTTGCTCTATAAGAGGTCAGCTAACATATGTCATCACAGCAATAGTGAAGTCTTATGCTGGTTTGATACGGTCATCCTTCGAGTCACCTTGGCAGGCTCATGCAGTCACAAAGACCACTGGGCATTTTTTTTTTTGTTCTTTATATATTAGTTTTTAGATAAAAATTCTGTGTTAGACTTTTTCTAGCTTCCTCTTTTTTGCCCATTGGTGGTTTGAGGTCAAGGGTAGAGCAGAGAGTGAAAAGTTACGAGTGTGACTGGTATGGTGGAATAGCTTGTCTAAAGAGAAGGGATTCCTGGTGTTTTCTAAACCAGCTATTCACTGTTTGTTTCAGTTTATGAACCTCCCTTGCTTGACAATACCAGTTAAAAGTTTTGTATATTCAGTGCTTGTACTTAAGTGAAAAGCAGATACAGTTATAAGACAGTGAGGAAGTATCTTGACAGAGATTCATCAGCTTTGCATTTAATCTGCAATAATGCTAGTCATATGAGTGTAGTACAGTGATACCAAAGGGAGAGCAAGGGTGAGGTTCATGAGCTGTTACTTTGAATTCAGTTTTGCACAGCGTAGCCTTGGAGAAAAGGCTTCTAGGTTTGTCCTAAAGCTTCCACCACAGCTTTACTAAGTTGTTCTGGAGGCTCCCTGTCCTTGCAGGGAGGCGCAAGCAGCTGGAGTGGTCTGTTCTTAGAGTTTAGATGTAATGTTCTTCTACTATTGGCATTAGTTTGAGCAGACATCCTCTGCCAAAAGCTACTTCTTTATGTATCTGGTATGCAGCTGTGATACATCACTTCTTAATTCTCTCTGATGAACTAAATGGATTGGCTTCCAAAGTCTCTATAGTAGATGTCTTTCCAAGAGTTGAAGTCATTCTTGTAATTTTTCTCCTTAACCCTGTCCAATATTTTAGCATCCTTTTTGTTGTTTTGCTGCTAGAACCAAATTGAGCCCTGCAGTAACCATTTCCCTCACATCATAGATTGAGGCGATACCATCTGTTCCCCTATTTACAGAACCAGGACATTATTAAGCATCTTATTAGTCTCATTTCAGTGCATTAAAATACAGAATTCCTAGTGAGCCTTTATAATGAGAGGCCTTTAAACTAATATGAGCTGAAACAAAACCATTTCTAATATAAACTACCAATCTCCATTCTCTAGATTCTTCTGCTGCCAAATTCAGTTTTACCTGTCATAACACTCCTCTGTCTTTGCATGAATTGCTCTCTTTGCAATACTGCCTTATAATGTCATAAATGCGATGGTTGTAGGGCTGATATTAAATTAAAAGTAGACTTTTGTGTGATTGTAATTAGTGTTGCATGATAGATAGGTGCAGACTAATTGCTGTTTTCTTTTGTCTAGGTACTGACCTCAGTATAGACAGCCTACCCCTCCCTCGTAAAGACTATCATGATTGGGCCCTTTTCCATGAAGAGTCACCAAAAAACAACTACAAACTCTTCCACGAACCAACCATCACCTTATTCAATCACACTGCAACCTTTAGCCGCCATTCTCACCTACCGCTGACCACTCAGTACCTTGAGGGTGTAGAGGTCCTGAAGTCGCTGAGGTACATGGTCCCACTGCAGATCAAGAACAGCCTGAGGAAGAGGCTTGCACCACTTGTATATGTGCAGTCTGACTGCAACCCTCCTTCTGATCGGGACAGCTATGTCCGTGAGCTGATGTGCCACATTGAAGTAGACTCTTATGGGGAATGTCTGCATAATAGAGACCTTCCTCAGCATCTCAGAAATCCGACTGCCATGGATGATGGGAACTTCTATAAAATACTGGCACAGTACAAGTTCATTCTTGCTTTTGAAAATGCTATCTGTGAAGATTACATCACTGAAAAACTCTGGCGGCCGCTGAAGTTGGGAGTGGTACCAGTGTACTTTGGGTCTCCCAGCGTTGTAGACTGGCTTCCTAGTAACAAGAGTGCAATCCTGGTATCCAGTTTTTCACACCCTCGGGAGCTGGCCCACTATATCAAAACACTGGATACAAATGATCAAGAATATGAGTCCTACCTACAATGGAAACTGAAAGGGGACATTTCCAACCCAAGGCTTCTTGCAGCAATGAAGGAACGCAGGTGGGGAGTGCAAGATATCACCCAGGACAATTACATTGACACCTTTGAGTGCATGGTGTGTAACAGAGTGTGGGAAAACATCAGAAGGAAAGAAAAGGTATGTGTGACTTTGTCCTTGTGTCTCAGAGAGGCTTTAAAATGGCACTAAGCTCAGATTTGTCCCAGGAAGTTTCGTTACCAGATTTCTGGCCAGCCTACAGCCCCTAGTATTGCAATGCCATTGGGTTGTGCATCCTCATGTCAAAAGGTGTTGGCAGAAGGTGTGGGTGCACAGCCAGAATCTGTGTTCCTCATACTGCTGCAGTGCTGGAGCTCATACACATTGACTGTTGAGCTGGTAGTCATTTCAGCAGAAGGCTTGAATTGTTCAAGGAGGAGGTTTTTATCAGGCTACAGAAAGTAGCCTAACTTGCTGGCTTGCTTTAGATGACCTGGAGTGTTTGGAAGCAGGTTGCCCAGAGAAGTTGTGGGATCTTGGTCCTTGGAGGTGTCTTAAAGACTCAATTCAATGCTGATCTAGGCAATTACATATGATTAGACCTGTCTGGAAGAGGCAACTGGACTAGATGATCACTAGAGGTCCCTCCTGGCTTAAATACTCTATGACGGTCTGAGTCTGCCTATGTGTGTGTATGTCCAAACCTGTAGTGACAATATCCCATTGTCTGTGGCCACATTTGGTGACTAAACATTGAAACATCAATGTTTGAGCCAGGCTGTGTGTTTGTGAGAGGAATTGGACATATTCCTGCCAGCCTAATCCACTTGAAATTATGCTGTTACAGTGCTGGGCTAGAAATGACTGTCTTACCAGGAAGCCCAGCACTTGAGCCCAGCAGTCTTGCAAGGGTGCCAGCCATGACATAGCCAGGCTATTTCAAAGGCATCATGAGCTGTCCAGTCTCCTGAACCTAGCTGCGGTGGATTTGGATGGTATACATAGAGCATTACTTGGCATTAGACTGAAGCTAAAAACTCTCGCCATACATATTTCTGAGTTGGTGGGTACTCATTTAAATTGCCACAGTCCCTTAAGGTTTCCAGGTTTACATACCAAGAGTCAGTAGCCATTTTTTAAACTCTACATGAGCTCAGTCATCAGCATGAATTAAAAAAAAAATGTGTCCAGTAATGGAACTGGTCAGTGGCTCTAGTATCCTACAGCTTCCCTATATGCATTAGGCCATATTTTAGCTGGTCACAGTCTGAGCACTACACTATGTGGTCAGCCAGTAGAAGGGAGATGAAGAAAGCATTTGAAGTTACTAAGGTGTGCTGAAGTGATGAGGAATGCAAACTGGTAAGCATTACATCTAACCAGGCTTTCCTGTTCAAATCTGGTGCAAATCTGGACAGGTGTCCTCCCTTTGAGTTAGGACTACAACCATGGGAAGGTATAGAATACTCCTTCCCCATGCTTTTGTGGCTCTCCAGTCAAGAAGATTATCAAGATCAGTTTGCTGTCCTGGCCATATTCATGGCTTGATTTTTCTCCTTAAAAAAATGTCATTAAGTGTGTGCATATTTAAGATGAAAACAGACTATAATGATGACAATAGAACTCCTTGCCTTAGAATTTCAGCTTGGGTGGGCTGGTGCTGCTCATTTGCAGATGAATCTGATCTGCGACTTAGGCTCTTGTCAGCATGACTGGCTTGTCTTGGACACTTTGGGGAAAGCTTCCCCTCTGACATCCACAGGGACATGGCTAGACCCTGTAGTGGGAAAGGAAACGTCACTGATTTGCTTTGATAGTTCACTAATGGCATAGCATCTTTCTTCTCTGTCTGCCAGGGTCACTGAATAACCCCTTTTATTTCTGTCCATTGCCAGGGATGGCTGCCCCAGAGGTGGAAGGCTCAGGTTAACCATCTGAGCTGCCCCAAACCAGAGGCGTTCTGGTTCTCATCTTCAAACCCTGGCTGGACTTCTCTCCAAGAGATGTGGATAGCAAGCTTCGAGCAATCCAAGAAAGAAGCCTGGGCACTGAGGCACCTGGTAGAAAGGAATAGGAATTTTACAGCTCAAGAATTTTGGGTGCTTGTATTCAAAGAATAAACACAATGACCTGTAAAACAGGGTGAGCTCCTCAGTGGATTGTGTGGAATTTTCTTTTGTGCGTGACTTTGTCACACTTAGGATTGGTAGCCATAAGAAGTAGTCCTGTAAGACTGAATTTAGTATGTTCAGTGCTCAAGGGTACTAAGGAGTCCTAAACAGTAGAATCACCCTGTGAGGGGATTTGAATACAGGTATATATTTATATTTAGAATGATTTCTATTAATTGTCATTAATTCAGATGTTTGAGCATTAGGGCGCAAGTTGTCAAGGTTCTCAAGGCCCAGTTTTAAGCACACAGCTAATTCCCATGAAGCAGATGGATCTCCCACCATCTTCAGATACATACCTGTGTTCATGGCCTCAGGACCCCTTTCTCCCCAGTCCAGGACCCTCCTTTGGTACATTGGTAGCCATGAGCTGGAGAGCAGCTGATGCCATTGCACTGGTACAGCTTCTGTGCTGCTTTGGAGGTAGAAGGAAAACTTGGGACTGTGTCCCTGTCTAGCTGTTTATTATCAATTTTCCTGGCATCAGCAGATTTAGCAGGGACTTGGCGGGCTTTGTGTCCTGACACTGAGTGCCAATGTAAAGTGCATTAGTGCTTGGCACAAGGAAGCACCATCTGTTAGTGTCCAGGGACAGATTGAATGAAAAACGTGCTGGCTCAGATTTACCCACCATCTTCTGCTAAAAATAAGCAGAGCGCATGAATATCTCGACTCCTCAGAAACAGGGCTGGCCTCAATCTCACTTACCTTCTTGCCTTTCTTACAATGGACTAGTATTTGTATCACGTATAAACATGGAATTATGTGCTTGAAAGGGCAGGGATAAAATTGAGAGTCCATTGGCGCTGAAAAGTCTTCAGTAGGCACAAGGAGAGGTAGGCAAGCAGCCTCCCTGTTTTAACACAGAAAACCCCAAATTAATTTATCTGACAAAGAAAAAACTTGGTGATCTTGGTCATCACTTGCCAAAGGACACACCATTGCCTGGTACGCAGACTGATGCAGTTTTCTTCCCAAGTTCTTCCAACCACAGCCTGTGGAAGAGTGAACTTCCACAGGATTTGCAAAATGACATTGTGTGGAGCTGTTCAGATGAGGGACAGCCATTCATACATATGCCCATGTATGACGATACAGGCAAAAATATAACTAGTAATATGGAGTTCTTCACATTGCTGGAAAGGCAGACTTTCACCTGTATGTTAACTTCCATGCAAATGTTCCTCGTAGCAGGCTATTTTAAGATTGCTGGCAAGCATCTGGCTGTTTTATGAATGGGTAGCCATGGGGAAGGATGTGAATAGCATTTACACCAAGAAAATCAGCTGCAGAGTTTACTTACCTTGGAAAAGTTCCCTCACCAGAAATTTTCTCACCAAATAGCAGGTGAATTTTTTACTTCCTTTAAATCTAGCAAGAGCTAGATTTGTGGCCACAAACCATATAGTACTGGTCATTGTTTATATGAGCACGTACTTAGTTTCAATTAAGCAAAACAGCCCCACTGAAATTTCTCACCACTATAGTGTTTTTGCCAGCGTGGCACACAGCATCTGTTGGACATGTCTTAAACTCTTTCC
>NW_010515945.1:13279-16692 GCF_000687285.1 Phaethon lepturus
CAAATGATAACTAAGCTCCGCAAAAGAAGGCCTTCAGGAAAGTGGCATTAACACCAGACTTTCCTAAATCAGTACTGAGAGCTGGACGTAAACCCCACAACATGCGGAAAGGGATCTGCTGAGTCCCCACCTGTTGCCATGAATCTCTGTTTCTCCTCCCAGGAGGGTACAGAGGGACTAACTTTTTTTTTTTTTTGTGATGTTCTGCTGTCTCCTTTGCCAAAAATGTCAAGCCATCTTGTTTAAAGACCTCAGGAACTGTACAGCTGAAGATTTTTTTTTTCTTTTGGTTCTATGGTGGAATCTGTCAGCTCGTGAGCTTCCTGAGCAATCTGGTAGATAGATACTATCCAAAGATATGAAGTATATTAATCTCAGTTTATGGTGCATTGTTATTCCTCATTTTACTTTGGTGGAGTGGAAGAGAAAGGAAGACTGAAGTAACTGGTTTACACCCCACATTCTGAAATTTCAAATGGTCAGCAGCAGGTGTTACAGAAGAGGTAACATCTTCATCCACTGCTGCGCACAGTAGAAAGATGAGTCCCCAGAACAGTTAGCTGAAGGTGTGCTGTGGTATAATGGTCACTCAGCCTCACAAGATCCTCTCACAATGCATCATTTCTAGCGGATAAGCATTAAGCCTTTGGCGCCCACAAGCTACTTCAGAGCAACCTAAATTTTGCCTCTTGGTCTTTAATCATCCTCTAGAGCCTTTTCTTCGGTGCTGGGTGGAGGGAAGTCTCAGTGAACATTGCCGTGGGAGACTTATGGCAAGGATTTGTGCAGGCTAATCAAGTGTAAGAAGGACTGATCATCGTGAATTTTAAGTTGATCTCTTTTCTCGCCCTACTGCTCTGAGAAGGATTAAGCAGAAGCAGCTGATGAGTATAACTCCCCCTTTTTTTTTTTTTCCCTGATTTGCTAGCCTTCCTGCCATCTACAGGTTTGTAATTCTAGCCAACAGAGGAATCCAATTTGTTTGTAGGCTTATGTATATCCTGGATGGCACAGCCCTTTTTTGGTTTCTGTTTGCCTTAGAAAGGCAATAGCAAAAAAGTTGAGAGAAACTCTATATTGCCAACAACAAGAGCTGATTCTGGATGAATGCTTTCCAACCTCTTGCACAGGAGTGACTAAGCAGTTAAGGTGAGTGTGAGAAGGAGCTGGGAGAAGCCTCACCTGGGGCCTCCCCTGTCATGCCAGAGCTGCTTTTGAGGTCCCGAGTCCCTCCCCAGGCTGTGCTGTGCCATGCCTGTGCCTGGCCCCAGTGCTGACCCTGACCTATGTGCTGGACTTCTGTCTCAATCTTGTCCTGCTTCACTCCTGTGGACCTGCTGGGTGATCACTGGGCTGTGGCTGACCCTGCCCTCCATCGCCACACCTGCCCTGCATGCCCTGCCTGTGGTGCAGCATCCCCTCCACCCCAGCGAGAGGCTGCCCAATTGGCTCCACTCCCAGTGGATTTTTTGTGCCTCAGCCAGGGGCCTTTACAGAAGTTACTGCTGGTGGGAAAAGTGCCCTGGGAATACCTGTCCTTCCATCATGAGGCTTCCTCCAACTGTCTATGAGTTACTTCACTTCTTGTTGAGCTGGTCTGCAGCAGATACCCCCACACCACCCCTGGTCCTGGTCCATCCCCTGACCGTTACCCACAAGCCTTCGACAGCTGCATCCCCTGGCCCACAGCAGAGTGCTGTGCAATCGGGCCTGTCCTTCGCCTACCATGCTCTGCCTCCTCCTTGCCTTTCCGCAGCACTCCAGTGATGGGGGCTCTTCTGCCACATCACTTTAATTCCACGTGTGCACAGACTTCAGGTTCAAAATTCCTTTCCTCCTCTGAACTTTGGCGACTCGACCTGTTTTTCCCAGATTGGTTAATTTTTGCATATTTGTTTGCTCTTCAGAAGTCTCCTTAAACATTGACACGAGCCAACACAGTTGCCTTGTTTCACTCCCGTTAGCAGGGCCTGGTGGGATGGGGATGTTAACACAGGTGGGAGCAGATGGCATGAGGTTGCTGTGCTAGGCATACATTAGAAGAACAATGGAGTATTTACTCCAGAAAACAAACAGCAAGCCAATGACTGGGAAAGTGATTAGAGAAAGGAAGTATAAGGAGGACTTTGACCATGTTCATTTCAATGCAAGACAAGCCTGGATCCTATGCTTGTGGGTGCACGGCTGTGCGTTGTGGGCTTCAGAAGTCAAATCCTAGCTTCCCTCCCTCATTTGGCATTTCACAGGGAAACAAAGCCAAATGCTCGCTTGTGGCAAAAAAAAGCCAAAGATCTCAACGCTGGTAACGCACACTTGCAAAGCGCATGACGCTCCGTTTTGTCAGCAGCGCAACGTTGGGCTAACATGAAATAGAGTGGGGGTGGCTGTGTGCTCCTGCAGAAAAGTGTCTCATCGCTGCCTGGGCATGAGGTGAATGGCGGGGAGGTTTCAGGCCACCGACATAGCAGAAGCACGTACTGCACAGCTCTGTGGAGACTGTTCAAAAAACAGGCTGAGGTTAAAGCCAGGCTCTCTCTGTGTAATTAATGGAAAAAGAGAGCTCGTCTGAATTACCCTTCACAGGAGCACTGTCTCCAGCAGGAGGAAGGATGGAAGGCCAGGTAGTGTGGGGTGGACCATATGTTGCTGTATCCTGCTGGCTGACATTCCCCCCTAAGTGTTTTTAAACGGTTGTTATTGAACCCTCATGTGCAGACCTTGTTTTTAGTGTCTCTCCAAAGCTCAGGGTTAATGAATTAATTATTAAAAACCTACAGCCATTTGCTGATCTCTTAACTCTCTGGCCTTGGAAAAAGGTAGGGTGTAGAGACAGCTATTTTGCATCTGATCAATCAGATGTCTTGAAAGCAATCTTGTTTAATACATGTACGTATATTCTTCATGGAAAAACTTACCTGAAGATGGCTACGGTTGCAAATTAAAGCAGAATGAAGGACACTTACGTAACTGGTCTTTTTAAAAACAGGGGGTTTGCCCTGAAATATTATGGGAAGCTGGAACACCACCAAGCCCATATAGCCCAATCCATTTTGCATTCCCAGTCCCATCCCAAAATGACACTCACACACAAATTAGTTACCTTCCCCTGCCGCTTCCTTTCACTCGCTGTCCATCCTGAACCTGGAGTGAGGTGGGAGTCTGGGAAAAGCACCATCGAAAGAGACTCACCCAGAGGCTAAGTTTGGCAGGTTTGGCGAAGCCTAAGCAAAGCCGTCTCTGTTCGATGGGCTTTGCTGCAGGCTCCAGGGCTGCTTGGCAGCTTCATCAACCTCCCTTTCGATGTTGTGTGTTTCCTGCAGAGAAGCCAGCTCCCTCTGGCCCACCAGTATTTGTCTTCTGCATGGTGGGGTGTCCTCAGGCCTCCGGTGGACACTGGCTGGGGCCGGCCCTTT
>NW_010515945.1:16723-28475 GCF_000687285.1 Phaethon lepturus
AGCTTGGGGTGCAGCAGCTGCAACCTGGGGATGGAAGTGACAGTACATCGGTAATAATCCAGCAAACCTTCCAGGGTCATGAGGCTTGGAAGATAACTGGGGTGTCTTGACCCTTTGCTGGCAACCTTTCTGAACGTTTCGGTGTGCACACTTTGCCGTTTCAGGTATTTCTTTAGCATGGGTAGGCCTCAGAATGCCTTTGTTTTTCTTCATACGGACGAGGAGATGCTCTTGTACTGCACCCCTGCCCCAGCCATTGGCGCGTTGAGAAGGACACTGTACAAAATGTACAGCAAGACCCGTGATGAAACCAAGAGCCAGGGTTTGGCTCCCCGGGAGGGGACAGAGGCTCACTATAGATCCGTTATCCCCAGGATCATGTGTGCCTTTTGTAACTATGCCACAAAACTCTCACTTTGCATAAATTAAACTTTCCATGGAGTGTAAATTATTAATGCACTAAAATGTGCTGCTAACAGTTGTTTGCATTTAAAGCTATTACTCACTGTTCCTGACTGATGCATTTGGTTGGTTGCCATTTTCCCAGAGTCAGCAAAAACACATCCTTTCTTTCCATGCTGTGTATTTTGTGCAAAGACCACAGAAACCCGAGGAGATCCATTCTAGGGTGGGAGCAGTACACACAAAAAAACCCATAATAACAGAAGTAGATTCAAACTCTGATCAGAAAAGGTCCCTTCATTGCCTAAAAAGACTTAATCTTAGAATTAGAGAAAAACACTTCTTCTGTCTGAGAGGTCAGAATTGGACTGTTTGGCCTAATGACTGGAGTCAAACCCCACAGCCAAAACATGACCAGGAGTCCAGGCAGTAGGCAGCAGCCACAGGGACAACATCTTGACTGTCATTGCAGGTTGCGAGTCACTCAGGGGGTGGCGTGACAGAGGCACTACGCTTTTGGTTTGGTTGAAAAGCCTTGCTCCAGTGGTCCCAAAGAAACTGGTCCCACACCCTTGGGCTCTTGAGGCATGGCGGACAGGCCTGCAAGACAGATTTGTTGGGACCGTTGTCACTGGGTGAGGGTATCTCTCCGTGCTCAGTAGTGCTTCTTGCTGGGCTCTACTCTTTCTTTGCTCTGAAATCTTATGGGAAGTTGGGACACCACCAAGCCCATACAGCTGGGCTCCATTCTTTAAACAGGAAACAAAGGTTTGAAATACCACCTGGGGCAGGCGGGGCAGGTCCAAAGGAAAAGGAGGCTCTGCCCCCTTTCTGTGGCACCCACTCCT
Organism: Phaethon lepturus; assembly: GCF_000687285.1. Classification (NCBI taxonomy): domain Eukaryota; kingdom Metazoa; phylum Chordata; class Aves; order Phaethontiformes; family Phaethontidae; genus Phaethon; species Phaethon lepturus. Next base: position 17,974 of record NW_010515945.1, read on the forward strand.
GCAGAAGGCCAGCCTGTCCAACAGGGTGCTGCTTCTCGTGGGGTGGGATGGTCACTCACTGGAGAGAATGGGAAAGAACATGAAAGGAGGATTTCAGGTGAGGTTGGAAAGGGATAGCCTGTATGGGCAGAGGAGCTAGCCCCATGCCCTAAGGGATCACCAGTTATCATCACAGAGCTGTTTTTAAGACGCTCAGTGGCATGCAGTGTTAAGACTAGCTCTTGTTTTGGCAGGCTCAACCTGCCCTGGAAGGGGAGGAGGCCCCCAAGATAGGCAGAGCAGCTTTGTGTGCTGGCTTCTGCCAGGCAAGGACACTCCCCAGGGACAACCTTGCTGCCGCAACTGTTGGCAGTGCTTTGGAAGGAAATGGGTGTTGCTTTTCGGGGTTAGTTTGGTAGAGGCAGAGACGATAGTGGTCAAGAGGTGTGAAGGTTGAGCTAAGCTTGCTGATAACACATCTGTAAACCTCTGGAAGACAACTTTGAGCTTGTCTTAAGGTAGGGCAAGTTGGGTTAGACGTGCTGACATGAATCTGTCTTCTTGGGGGAGGGCTGCTCAGGTGCCTATGGCATCAGGAGGAGATAATGATGCTCAGGAGTCAGCCTTGGCCATGTCTACTGCCCTTGTGACATGGTCTGGAGTGCCAAGTCCTGTTACGAGGGATATCCCACTACTGTAGGGGCCTAAAACTGAGGTTTCCACAGAGCTGGAGGCATGCAAGTGAAGGCAAGGACTTGCTGTGACTAGAGGGTAGTTTAGCTGCAGTCAGGGTTACCCCTGTTACACGCTCGCACAAGGAGGCCAGTGATAGTTATTAGGGTAGGAAACACTGTTAAATACATCACCTAAACCTAGATTTAGAATGTGAAGGAAACAAACAGATGCAAGCACTCTTGAATAAGAACTCGCCTTTTGGGGGCCTGCCCAGCTCAGAGATGATGGAAAGTGATGTCCATACAATCTGCTATAATTACTGGATTATAAAGAATCCTTTTTTTTTTTGAGAAGGTTCAGTCTTTCCCCGCTGCTGCAGGAAGGACTGTTGAAACTCACCAGGCGTGGTGGAAATTGCTGCTACACCATCCCTGTGCTGCGTGGGAGGATGCATATGTACTGTCCCCACCTCTGTATGTAGCCCTGTTACTTTGTCCACACAAACACCAAGCTCACTTACGCAGCTGTGACCCAGGTTGTGGCATCTGTGGTAGGATTGCTAATCAAAACTAATTAAAGCTACATCCAACAGCGCAGGGAGATTTGTCCAATAACGTGGTAACAGTGAACCAAGTGTGAAAGAACCATGAGTCACTGGATCCTAAATCCCTGTGCATACTGCTAGGGCATTGCAAAAGGGCTTTATGTACAATACACGTACTTTATTAAGTAAGTGTAATGTAATTTAATCCTACTCAGAAGTTGCTGTATGTCTTCAGAATAGTGGAAATGTAAATTCCGGATAAGGGCTTTTTAATGCTTGTGCATTTGCACATACCAGTGCACAGTATGGGATCTGGTGAGAGCACAGGACGCAGAAGACTGTAGATAATTCAAATGCTGGGTGGCATTGTGGGAGGATGGTGGTGACTGCAGAGCCACCGCTTTTGTTGGGCAGGGTTACTGGGCTGTGTGATGCTCCCATGCTGCAGCTCTTCCAGCATCCCCTCTCCTACCTGTCCAAAACACATGCCTTGCTACCTGACACCAGTAGAGTGAAAAACTCATTTGCTGGGCAGGAAAACAGCTCTGGGGTGCTGGTAAGGACAGGAGGGAGTTATCCAGCGTCTTTTCTATAGTAGCAGCAACAGTGATTTGGGTGCTAAGGAAAGCTGCAAGGCTGTAGAAATTTTTACGCTTACGGAGAAGCAGATACAGCTGCTTTGAAGTCAGCCTGAAGTGTGTGTATTGTCTCTTCACTCTTGTAGGCAGTATTTTTTTTGGCAGACTCAAGCAGATGTCCTTGCTAGGGACATCTTCTTTGGAAAAAAGTCTAAGTAATTCAACATCTGAAATGGAAACATCTGAATACTCTGCCATTTTGAAAGTCCAGTTTTGAGACCTTTAATTTCTCTGCAAGGGGACCAAACAGTAGATTTCTTGCATGTGATTTTTTTCTTTTTAAATTTTTTTTTTCTTGGCCTAGATATGCCTTCACAGGGTCAAAGGTATAATAGTATTTCCTCAGAGGTGCTGTTGGCAGCATGGGGTCAAATCTCAGCCATCTGACAATGACTTCTTCTTTATCTTTGTCACCTGTGGCTCTGCACAGGAGTGGATCAGGCTGTCACAGTGCAACGTGGGACTGTGCAGTATTTTCCTGTGGAATGTGAATGTCAAGTCTACAGAGGAGAAGAGCAGAGGAATCGGGAGCAAGTGCCAGACTGCTAATGGAAAGGAAAGGAGAGGCAGAAATGTGTCATCCCAAAAAGGTACTGAAAGCTGAGCCCAGGATCATGGGCAATGCTCCATCTCTTCTCAGCACCACTTGCTTCTGGGAGACCTGACCCACTTAGCTCCCACCTGAAACCCCTCGAGTCAGGGACATGCCTCATAAGATTGCAGCCCACTTGACCTCTCTCTTGCTCCATGTGGGAGCACCACTTGGTGAAAGCTTTGATTTGCTCACTGGCACCCTATCTCCTGAGCATCAGAGAGGCTCAGGTACCATGCTACAGCCCACAGTGGTGTGATGGAGCAGGGTCACACACCTGCAGCTGCTTCCCTCCCTGCTGCAGGGTGGGGACAGAGGTGTCCCCTGGTACGTGACAGACCTGCTGTCCCCAGAGGAGGCCCTGAGATCTACCCTTTCATGGGCTGGATGGCAGCTGCAGTACATGAAGGGTGTCCAGGCTGGTTGGGTGGTGGTAGTCTAATTTTGGGATATGGGGTCTGTCCTTTGATCTGCCACAGGTAGTGGGGCTGACTGTGGGTACCCAAAATACTGTTCCGTGCATCAGCATCCCAATGCCCCACACAACAGTGGGACTGGCTGTGAAGCTGTCCCAGACACTCGTTAACAGATGGGGCAACATAACCTTGAGAGACGGCGGGACTGACTCAGCCCTGCGGATGCATTTCACGGTCAATACATCCTGTGTCAATTAGCCTGAATTCACGTCCCTGATGCCTTATCCAACCGCATCCTCAGAACCGGTATCAATATTTAGCACCCCAGTCCCTGCGCAGCAAAAAACATTCTGGCAAAACCCCCCCGGTGAGCCCACCAGTCCCGCGTGTGTGGGGTCAGGGAGTGGGAGTGTCCACGCCACGGGTGTAACCTCCCTCAGGGCCACCAGGAGCCACTGCGAGGCAGGGTACCGCTGCCCCACTGCCGCTCGCCCTCCTGGCCCCTTTTCCCCTTGTGGTGTCGGTTGCTTTGGTATCTCTCATCCCTCTTGAAAAGGGTGAACCTCCCCTAAAGCAGAGTCTGAGCTCTGCATCTTGTTCACCTGTGAAGAGAGAGCAGCTAGCCCTCACTTGGGTGGTATCTCAGCTGAGTACTTGGGCAAGAAAATTAAAATACATGGTCCTCCATATGAGAAACGGCTTTGTGACATGGTCACTTGTGGTTTCTGCCCTGTCAGCCCAGGGAGTCCTTCATGGTTCCTTGCACGATGTGCAAGTATTCTTGACCTTACACGATGCGCAAGTATTCTTGAGTATGTGTTGAAGGAGGTACTCAAAGCTCTGTTTAACTTCCCATGACATGTAGTCATGGGAATGATGTGCCCAAATACTTGCGAGGATGAGAAGTGTTCAGACCTCTGGGCTGAAGGGGCTGAACTTCAGGGGAACCCTGTTGGCAAGCAGCCCAGTCAAATGTGGGCAGGAGCCTTGAGTGGCTTTTAGTGTGCTGCATTTATGGACTGCTCTCTCTTCAAGATCCTCTTTGTACACCAAAGGAGAATACTGCCTCTGTATCAGATTCAAGAAACCTTGAATTGTTAGCACATGAACCATTTCGTGGTTTATTTACTACTTCACACCAAACTGTGTGTTATTTTAATATTATTATAGAAGAAGGATGTGAAGAACGTTATGATTCCCCAACACCACTCCAGGAGCTGACCATAGTCAAGACAGGACTGATACGGCATGAGCCTTACTTTGCTGTGGATGCCTCTGGTACATTCTTGCAACACAGCCAGACTTAACACCAATCTTCAGACTGGGTTCAGAAGGCAGTTTTCCCTTCAGGTCAGATTTGTGGAGAGGTCCTGATGTTCTTTCGTCTCTGTTCTGTACAATGGAGTGTGATCTGCTTTTAGGATCACTTGAAGCTGCTGTTTCTTTTGGATCCAGGGCCCTGGCTTGTGACTGTATAGCCAGCCTGTATATCCTTTAGGCTGTGCCAGGAAACTTTTTGAGGCACATGGAGGGTATGTGGCATAGGCAGCCTGCTGTCCTGTCTGTGATATACATCTGCTCTGCATTGCCTGACACAACAGTGCTGGTGGCACCCAAGATACTATGACTGCGGCCCTCCCCTTATCATCCTAAAAAGCACCTAATGGTAGTATTCACTTTCAGTCCACTGCAGGTTCTTTGGGATGCCTGCATAGTAAGCTAACTGCAAAATCATGACGTCAGTGAAAGCAGGAAAAAAATGTCAAATCCATACAACACTATTAAGACACCCCATTGTGAGAGGCTGTGTTTACAAAGATCTAGGCTTACTCCTGAGCAACAGTTATCTGCAGTTTATTGATCAGTTTAGTAATACCACATCAGTAGTTTTACATTAGTAATGCTATAGTATTAAATGAATATCAATCAGTATATTAATACTACAGTTTATTTACACAAATAAAGAAAATGGGTAAGTGCTGTTTTGCAAGCATTTAATATTATGTGACTTTTCTTCCCTTGTCATGAGAAGAATCCACAGGTCATTATTAATATTATGATATTTATATTGGTATCTCACTCAGGATCAAACTGAAATGTGATTGATCCTTGTTCTACATTTCTGAAGTTCAATTTGCAGTTAAAGTACTTCCTATGGCAGCAGATAGGATTGTGTTGGTTAAACCAGTAACGTCTTGCCCATCTTCCCTGATCTCCACAGGGAGGGATAGTCCCATTTCTGCGTGTTGTCCTGGTTGTTGACAAAATGCCCAATTTTGCCTTCCCAGGCTCAATTCAGTCATCGGGTGCTGGGGTTGCTTGTCTGTCACTGTCATCTGCGCAGTGCTCCCCGGCAGTCACCCTTCTGCCTCCCTGGTGTGTCAACACTCCACATGTGTGACAAAGATGCCTGCTATGTACCAGGGTTTCCTCACTTGGTTTTTCTTATTTGTTACTTAAAAGGAGTAAAAACCCAGTACACTGGACCCCCAGCAAAAAAAGGAAAACACCAGAAGCTGCGTGACAAAACGCAACTAACAAATGGACTATTAGAGGTTACTAAAGGAAAAGGTGTTTTAGTAAAAACTTACAGAGTTCGCCTCCTCATTTGGTTGCTGACAGATATATACATAAAATCATTCAACAGAATTACCAGAGGTGACTGAAGCATGCTTAACAGTGTTTACAAGCACCTTCTCAGAAGAGTGTTAGAGCACTGTATTAGAATAAACCAGGGTCAGGGGTGGGGAAAAGCTTTCTGCAATGGCCCCTCATGGACTGGGGCAATTCTGCACTAAGGTAAAAATTCCTGGAAGTGTGGCAACACACCTAGAGACATTGACAGCGTGTCGGCATGGAAGTGCCTCTGCAGCCACCCCCGCTTCCATAGAAAGTCAAGTTTTGTTGCTGCTGTGCAACTGGACCTGGGTCCCCAGGAGGGCTGGCTGTCTTGTGCTGTAAGCTGGCTCTCTGTGCTCAGGCATCGTAGTGCCCAAAATCGGGCAGAGAGTGTCGAGACCAGCTTGACTGCTGAAGGGGGCTGCTGGAGAAAACAAATCTGCTTGCCCCCTGACACGCAAGGAACCAGCGGAGCATCTGCTCAAACAAAGATGCGGGTGTGCCAAACAGTGATGACATGAGTTGAAAAGCAGTCATCCTCTCCTGACGTACCAGGGACTTACTGGGTAACACTGGGAGGAAGGAGGCTGCAGGGGGAACCTTCTGCCACAAGTTTCATGGTTGGCTTGGACCAATATATTGGGTCTCATTTGGTCTAAGCATGACAAAACAGGAACCGGAAAAGCAAGGCTGAGTGGGAGGGAGACTTCAGATGGACAGAGATCCTAAAAAACCTAGGCAAAGTATTAAGGAAACACTATTCATCTGTGTTTCATTTAATATACATCTTTACTGTGTGCTCCAGGCAACCTCTGTTCTGCTTTACATGATTTTAACTGCAGGTGACATTCCTTATGACAAAGAATACGGGTATCTGTGATAAATACAGAATCAATAGAAGAAAATAAAATTAGATTAAAAAGAGGGAGATGGGGAAGCAGGATTAAACTTTTTTTTTTCCTCTCCAGGAGACCTGTGTTGACTAATAGCTGAGCCTTTCTAACTGAGAATTTAGATGTGTCAGTTTAATAAGGAGAGTCCTGACAAGAGGGGAAATTCATTTATCATGATGATTTAAAACATCATGTTTAATCATGATTTAAATCAAAAAGCAGGGAGAATCAATTTAAATTAGTGCTTACATTTTGCTGTGTGTGGGGTTTTTTTTTTTTTTCCTCCTCAAAGAAATTCTGATTCTCATTTGCTGATAAAATCCAACATATCTTTTGGCTGAGCTGGGGATGCACTCAGGACTACAGCTATTCTTCACTTAGTTACAAGGTTTAACATGTTTATTCAGATTAATAATTTTTACTTTCTTTGTGATGCAGGAGGGTGATGAAGATCCATTTTCTTTTCCTAGTTAATGGTTCTTTCTTGTGGTCTCAGTTAAACAGCTTCTGGAAGAGAACCGTGATTCAGTTATCCCCCCAACAACATTTCAACTAGGGTTTTGTATGTGTGGAGGGAGGTATCTAATTTCTTCTTTTTTCCTTTGTAATTACATAGAGGTACTATATGCATACTGCAAAAGAGAAGGTTTATCAAAACATGTCCAACATTTAAAACTAAGTGATTTATTGAACAAAAGTAATATGATCCTTAGCCTGTGATTTGAATTTAGCTCCTGGTCGTAATGACCTTCAAGTTTTTAACAGTAATAAATCTCATTTTACATCTTGTTTATATTCATAGATTAGAAGAGGAAAATTAAACGTTTCTGCCCTTCCTTTTACCTTCCAGTTCTTAGCTCTGAACAGCCAAATAAGTGCTCCAGAATGAGGAAAATACTCTCTCTGCACCTTTGGAAATGACTGCTCTCCCAAGCTCACTTCACCTTTTCAAAACACCCCCTTTCCCCTGGGCTCAGGTTAGGATTTCCACTGGTTCAGAGTTTCCTTTTCCCTTCAAAGAGCAGCTGTAGTTTTTTAAACTCAACTCACCTAATTTGATTTTAAGCAATTTTGAATGCATTTGGTTTTATAATGAAAAATGACTCATGTTTTCATGTACATAAATGAAAAAAAGATAAGCAGCCAATTTATTTTCTACTTGCTGGAAAAAAGAAGGAAAGTCTGGTGTTCCCTCTAACTGAGCTCTGCCAGAGAGGCAGATACATTTCCTTTGAGCTGTTGAGAGACCTGAACAATAAACGCAGCCGGTGCCCACAGGCAGCCTGCTGCCCTCACGGCAGTAAGCAAAGCAGCCTGAGATGGTGATGGTGGCATGTGGCATTGAGCCAGCCGAGCCAGGAGGAGCCCCCCATGCCATCGCCCCTGATGGCTCTGGAGATGCTTCAGGTGAAGCAAGCCCAAAATGTCAAAGCTAAAGATATGCTCCAAGTCACGAAAATCCTGCGGCCATGTGCACTACACTTGTGAGGACTGGTGCAGGGACGGTGATTCCCAGGGAAGGTGTAGCACCAGCGTGGCGAGAACAGTAGCGATATTCCTGTAAAGCCTGGGCATTCAATGTGCTGGCCATAAGTAATATGCCTTCCTATGCTTTCCTGACAGAGATCACACCTTCCTGGCCCAAACCTTACTGAAAAACCTCACTGTGGACCCATCAGCCTCTCCTCTGTGCCTGGGGAGATCATGGAGCAGATCCTCCTAGAAGTTATGCTAAGGCACATGGAGGACAGGGAGGTGACTCCAGACAGCCAGCATGGCTTCACCAAGGGCAAGTCCTGCCTGACCAACCTAGTGGCATTCTGTGACAGAGTGACCACATCAGTGGACAAGGGAAGAGCTACGGATGTTGTCTATCTGGACTTCTGTAAGGCCTTTGACAAAATATCCTTCTCTCTAAATTGGAGAGATCTGGATTTGATAGGCAGACTGTTCAGTGGATGAGGAATTGGTTTGATGGTTGCATCCATGACCGTAGTGGTCAACAGCTCAATGTCCAGATGGAGATTGGTGACAAGTGGTGTCCCTCAGAGATGCGTATTGGGACTGGTGCACTTTTAATATCTTCATCAATGACATACACAATGGGATCAAGTGCACCCTACAGCAAATTTGCATGTGACACCAAGCTGAGTGGTGCAGTTGACACGCCTGAGGGACAGGTTGCCATCCAGAGGGACCTGGACAAGCTCGAGGCAATGGGCCCGTGTAGACCTCATGAGGTTCAACAAGACCAAGTGCAGGGTCCTGCACCTGGCTTGGCGAAACTCCTGGCATCAGTACGGGCTGGGGGATGAAGGGATCGAGAGCAGCCCTGCTGAGAAGGTCTTGGGGGCACTGGTGGATGAAAAGCTGGACATGAGCCAGAAATGTGCGTGCACAGCCCAGAAGCCCAAACGTACCCTGGGCTGCATCCAAAGCAGCGTGGCCAGCTTGTGGAGGGAGTTGATTCTGCCCCTCTACTCCACTCTGGCAAGACCCCACCTGGAGTACTGTGTCCAGTTCTGAAGCCCTCAGCACAGGAAAGACAGGGACCTGTTGGAGAGGGTCCAGAGGAGGGCCACAGAAATGATCTGAGGGATGGGACACCTCTCCTCTGAGGACAGGCTGAGAGAGTTGAGGTTGTTCAGCCTGGAGAAGAGAAAGCACTGGGGAGACCTTATTGCAGCCTTCCAGTACTTTAAGGGGGCTTATAAGAAAGATGAGGACAAACTTTTTAGCAGGCCCTGAAGCAATAGGGCAAGGGGTACTGGTTTTAAACTAAAAGAGGGTAGATTTCGACTAGATATAAGGAAGAAATTTTTCACAATGAGGGTGTTGAAACACTGGCACGGGTTGCCCAGAGAGGTGGTAGATGCCCCAACACTGGAAACATTCAAGGTCAGGTTGGACGGGGCTCTGAGCAACCTGGTCTAGTTGAAGATGTCCTTGCTTACTGCAGTGGGGTCAGACTAGATGAGCTTTAAAGGTCCCTTCCAACCCAAAGATTCTATGATTTTATGATTCTATGAAATGTGAGGTGATAATGGTTGCCTACCATGATCTGTTTCTGGGCTGATAGGTGGGGAGTTCATAATCCAGTTTAGTACTGCCACAAGATGTGAGCCAGTGTTCCAGCTCCTGGAGTCACAAGATGATGGGAGAATACCAGGTTTTCTTTTTTTTTTTTAAGCACGAGTTTCGAGGATATCAGGTTGGAGAGAAAACCTGACCTCCCCTATGGTACGGTCTTTCCTTCTCCCAGGCAGAGAGAGAACACATGCACTGCATTTTGAAAAATGCAATGAGTTATTTTCAGCATCTGAGGATGAGCAAAATAATTTCTTCACTTTCTTTGACAGAAACACCCAGCTTTTCTTCAGCTGAGGGTCTTGTGTAGAGCACATAGGAGCTTTTCACCAAGACTTCACTGCAGCAGCAACGCCTGGTTTTAAATGCTCAATGACCTAACTTTTCCCCTTTAAAAGCATGGATTAAGAAGCATGAGTTTATTGAAGGGAGAAAAGAGAAAACCAGGTACCGTAGAGACCAATCACTCCTTTTCCAGTGTGTATGGATATATATTTTTAGCCTAACCAATAAACCCCAAGATTGCTTCTTTCTCATCAGTAACACCTTAGGATTTGCTTACTGTCTTCCTGGGCAAGTAAAAGCTGCTGCTTGCTCTAGCTGATTTGCACTTGTCTAGCAGTTCCTGTTAGGTGCTCCATCTCTCCTCTTCCTCTCTGATGGCTTCTAGTTTGTAGCTCTGTAGCTCCACAGTCAGCATTGGGTCAGCTTGTGCCTTCTGCAAGACCGTGTAAAACCACAGGCAGCCCTCTTGCATGCAAAACACTTTGCAGCTGCTTAGCAGGAAAACCTGGTTTAGGTTTAGCAAAAGAAAAGGACCAAGTAAGCTTTCCATCAATAAACCAGAAAAAAAAAAAGACATAAACCCCCCAGCTTTAGGTAGTATTAAGCACGAAAGTGCGTACTCCTTTCCTGTGCCAGTATCTTACCGAGACGAGGTAGGGCTGATTAGTTCATTCTTCTGCTGCAGTTTCCTTGCTGTCCTGGGGGAAGCCCTTTTCCGTGTTTCTCCAGGATTGCCCCTTCTTCTGTGCCTGCAAGCTCTCCTCTGTCTCCATG
>NW_010515945.1:28506-32727 GCF_000687285.1 Phaethon lepturus
GTTCCTCGTAACTCCCCGCGGTTCCTTAGCTGTTCCTCAGTCTGCAGCATGCACAGCTCAGGAAACTTCCCAGAGATGCAATTTCCTCCTGTAGCTTATTTTGAGAGTGTAATGAAGAACTTACACAAATAAATGCAAGCGACAGGCTTGGCATTTAGGTGTGTTTTTTTCTGAAAATGAATTCCTCCCAATTCCCATAATTTTCAAGAGCCTTACGGGTCCTAACAGCGCCTTGTGTTCTTCAAAAGAGGGAGACTGAGCTTAGCCCTGCTCCACTGCCTGAGCCCATTCAGATCACAGCTGTTCTCCTAAGGTTTGCTAGCAATCCCATTAAAATGATCTATGATGCTAAGAGCTACAGAGCTGAATAAGCCAGAAGCTGGTCTTCTGGGAACCTTCACACAGGGTAAAAAAGCTCAAGGTGCCCTTCCAACTGCTATCGTAAACATCTCAGACAGCATGGCTTAGGGGCATGCTTGAAGAAATCAAGAAAATCTGCTGGGACATGCAAAGCACTGAATGGAGAGAGTATCTGTGAGGCCAGAACTCCATTGGCAGGGTCAGACCAAGACTTATCAGGTGCCAGTGTACCTGGGCCATCACTAACACCCATTCATCATGAGGCAGACCCCTCTACAGCAACTGCAATGGGCCTCGCCTGTGAACCATTGTTTCTCGGAGCCACTCCTGCCTTGGCAGGTGAACTTTACCATCTCAGTTCTGAAACTGGAGAATGGAGGCTGTGATTTCTGTGGTAGCACTGTCTGAAATTCCCTGTTTCGTGTGAGGCTGAGGAGCAAGGAGAGAAATTCAGAGCCTCGAGTTGTGGATGATTTAGGTGATGGTGTGAAGAGGTAGGTGGTCAGGATCTGGGAAAACTTTCATCAGAAGAGGAACCCATGCAGAAAGGCCTGGCTGTCCCTCTTCATAATGGAGCTTGTCTGCTGGCACAGGAAAGGAGAAGAGTTGTAGAGGAATATGTCAGCTCTGAGCTGGGAATAAGCATCTTGTTCAGACTGCATGGCCTACAAGGCGGATTTGACTAACTTTTTGTGTGTCTAAGAAAGGATCAGTAGAGAAACAGAGAGCACAATCACACAGAAAATTAGGTTACCTGCGATTCCAGTTGCTTGGCATGTGCTAAGAGCGAGGACAATGTTCTCAAGTGCACTAATTCCAGAAGCCTGAGAAGTGGCTCCGTGGTTAATAAGATGTTATCAAACTCCTATGACCAGATGGCATTCACCAGAGGGCTGAGTGGGAACTCAGGTGTGAACCTGCAGATCTGCTGCCCGAGATGCATAACCTGTCATTGCACACAGCAAGGGTGTCAGACAGCTGCTGAAACTACCAATCAATGGATGTCTTACACTCCTGAGAAGATGATAAAAGTCTACAGTCAAGACTAAGGTCACAGAGCACATGGATAAACACAGTGTATTGAGAAATAACCGGTATGGTTTTGTAAAGCTGCATCCTGTCCCATTTGCCTGATGGGGCTTAATGGGAGATCTTCCAGAGACCACTGCTGGCACCAGTTTTATTCAGCATGTCCATCCAGGTGTATGGGAAAATCTTGGATACACCTGCGTTTTGAGCAGAGTGCAGATCTTGTCTCTCTTGTCTCCAAGAAAGACTTGCTGGATGCAGAGAACAGAAAGAAAAGAACAATTAAAATGACTGTGGAGATGGAGGAGCTACCTTCAAGGACAGTAAAAAAGGTGAGAGTTTTTGGTCTGGGACTGGGCTGAAGGGTATGAGACAGGCACGTGCAAAATCAGTAAAATGGAGGACAAACTTAAAGTGGAACTGTAGCTCATCAAATCCTGCAACACTGGAGCCGAGGGGACTAGTTTAGAACAGAAAAGAAAGAAACTGCTTCTATACAGAGGTGAAGGGAATTTATGGAACTTGCTGGCATAGGAGGTGACAGCAGAATATCTCACAAAGGAATTGAAGAAACTCATGTAAATGGATGGGCTTGTGTCTTCTCCCTAAGCAGCATTGCCTACTGCCACAGCTGGGGACAGCATACTGGCCAAGAGGACTGCTGTACATCAGTAGTAGAGCATTTCTTACACTCTCTTATCCATGTGTGTTCCCTCCAGATCCCATGTGTTTTTTCCAACATGCTTGGTCCTCCTTTAGGAGGCTTCTTATAGGAGCCATGTGATGGACAGTGTGAGATGGGATGGAGAAAGATTACATGGGACACCTCTATTGGAAAGGATCCTGTCTGGTGCTTAGCTGGATGGAGTGTCTCCCATCTGGCCCTTCCAAATGGGCTCTTCCAGCCCCAGCTCAGCAGCAGACACTGCAGGCATGAATACATGCCGTGTGTGCATCTCAGAGCATGTGCAACATGAAGGGATGCAGCGATGGAGAAGGCCTGCAGGGCAGGGTAAATGAGCAGGAGCTGGCTGGTCCTACTCAGCCCATGAGTCATGGCAGGCCCACTTCACTCTATGACTTTTCCTGACAAAATTGTTTTGATTATAGGGCTAAGAGCTGGCTGAAACAAAGGGTCAAGTTATTAAAAAAGAAAAAAGTAAGGCATGATAAAACAAAACAGAGGAGGAAAAAAGCACTGGTCTCAAATGTTTGAGATGTCTGCCTCATAAATTCAGCATCAGCTTCCTTTGGTCCCCAAACCAAGTTTGTTCTAATGCTATTTGCAGATATAGATTGCTGTCTTTTTCATTACTGTTATCAAATGATGCATTTGTGGTGCAGCTCCAGGGCCCTCTCTGCCCTGGTAAGTGGATTATGCATCCTGGTGCCAGCACTACTTGAGTTATACTTTTAATATGAAAAATAAAAAAAAAATAATAAAATATATCCCAGGCTTCTAGATCTTTTTCCTCTATATTTTTCAAAGATCTAATTAAGATATTTATATCCCGACAGGCAGAAGGAACCTGACCCCTGCTTTGTTAGCAAAATGTGACAAAAGGCACTTTGCTCAGCATTTGCAATTACTGCTATTGCCAGCTAAACTTCTGGGAAATGGTGTCACTGTTTCTTCCTGCTGCTCCAGGCTGAGCCAAGCTCAAGAAGATGAGCATCCGCTCAGCAAGCCAGCCAGATGCCTCATGTTACCTCAGCGTTTTGTGTTGCCCCACCAGCACCAGATACAAGGAATTGCTTCTCAGGCCTGAGGCTGCTGGAATGGAAATAGCGAGGGTCCTTTGTCCCTCTCCCTGGTGCACGTCCAACTGCACTGCACCCGTGCTTCCAGCCACTGGTGGCATATTTTGTGCCTGGGTTTGGCAGGCCCACCTTGCTGGCAGTTGTGCTGCTTGGAGATGCCCCATGAAGTGATGCATTGCTTTCAGAGCCCAAGAGCAATGTCATCTATTTCGCTTGGTACAAGCTGGCCTTAGTAAACCTGACCAAGGACCTTTAAAGGAACGTTTCTCTCACTGCCATTGCCCCGTAGAGAGGAGACATGGGCAGAGCGTGAATGCTCCTGAGCCTGTTGAGGAACAGATATTTTTCTCTACCAGAAAAATACCAGAGGGACAGTATGTACTTCTGAGGCTCCTTGTCACAGCTGGGTCTGTCACTTTATTTCCCTTTTTACCATTTGTCCGCTTAAACCCTAAGGATTGGAAAGAAGCTGCTTCATTTTGAATTTATGTATTATCAGCTGGGACAAGAGAGCACCTTGGCCATAACCTCAGGTGCAGTCACAAGCACAACCTACCACTCTGACAGTGTCTTTTCAGCCAGCAGAGGTGATCCTCAATGAGTAGGACTATGGGAGCAGCAGGAAAGAAAGTTAATTTGCCACCTATCCACCTGAAGCTCTGAAAACCTGATGGCTTTATGCTCTAGTTGTACTTGTTTTTCCTCACCTGTCCATGATTCTGTCCAGTTTCCAGACTGTGCCGTTACATACATGGCCTCCACCTCAAACCCTGATCTCACAGCAGGAACTGTGCCCTCACCACCCTCACTTACTCCACTCTCCTTTTTCACATGGACACCATATGCCTAAGGCTATACTGGCATCACATGCACTGAAGCCTTAGTTAAAATGTTACTTAACACCAGTGGAGCAAGGATGAAACGGTTTCCTGAGATCAAAAGGGGTATATAAAAACGACACCAGAAGAGACAAGCAGGGAATGTGCTCTTTCAATAACAGTGGTATTAACCTCAAGGAGTGAAATAAAATGAAACATGAGCTACAATCAATTGATTTTTTTTTAACATTAA
>NW_010515945.1:32758-42153 GCF_000687285.1 Phaethon lepturus
CTTGATAGCTGCTAAATCAGATCTATAGTACCCAGCATGTCAGATTCATACTAAAGAGAGAGTATGTGAGAAGACAGGCAGTTCTGTGGGTCCTGCATAAAGACCTGCAGAAGTCATTGAACTGGGAGGAACTCACCACAACGGTTATGAAACTTGCCCAATCAATGGAAAACTGTCTTGACTTAAGATGGTTTTGGATCAATCCTTGTCGCTGCACTGAAGGAACTAATCCACTTCACTCACTAAGCATTAAAGGTGAAATCTTCAAAACAGATAAGACTGGGGTCTTTTTTATTTTGCTGTCTTGCTGCTGTTAATGTTGGTGTGGGCTCATCACTCAATGCCCTTCAGCAGGTTTGAAAATCTTGGCCTTCTTGATCCTTAGATTCTGAGGAGAAGGCAGAAGAGAGAGAAAAAGATGCAGGACCAGGTTTTCAGTAAGCAGAAACCTATGTTTCTTCACTGAAGTCAGTGGAGCCACAATGGACTATACCAGCCGAGCTTTGGTCCCTAAAGGATGCAGAGACCTCAAAACCAATAAATGGCCTGATCAACCACAAAAACTTTACAGTTACTGTGAAGAGTTTTAGAGTCAGAAAATGCAGAGCACAAAAACATTTCTGTCATATTAACAGGCCTGACTTGCTGCTGGGATGTGTCACCTTAAGTTTTCTATTGTTTAACACATTGATCAGGTGGCCAGGATGAATGTGGAAACATAAAATCAAATGTAACACATTAAAAATCAATCAGAAATAACATCAGGCACAAACATGCAGCCACTGTCTTCTTGACAGTGGGTTCTAGCCCAGGGGGAACATCAAAAGAGATTGCCTTTGATTTTAAGAGCTGGGGACTCTGTTTGAGGGGAAGAATGACATCATTGTCTAGCTGTGCCAGTGAGACAGGTTCTATGTGAGGAGAGATCATTGCAGCGAAAGCATGGAGTCAGCCACTTATCCACAACAGTTAGAAAGACACAATGTCAGATTGTCGTTGCTTAGACCAGGAGTTAAGTGTGCATGGGGAGAAGACGAGTTCAATTTCCCAGACTTGCGTAGCTCAGGTGTAGGTTGACTAGTAGGGTTCAGGGTCTGCCAGCCAGGTGACATCCAGGCAAACGCTCCATGCAGCAAGGACCTCCAGGTCACAACTTAGCTCACCCGTTAGCTCATGTTTCTCCAGGCACAGTGTGAATATTATGTGCTCCTACAAGCAGACAATGGCTGAGATGAAGAGCCAAGTGGTTGGGAAGAACCTGGCCACAATTTCAACCTTTTTCAGAGGTTTCAGCTGCTCCTTGGCAGAGTATTTAATACAGCAGATACCTTCTACTGAAGAGACTGAATTTTCATGAATCCACATGTAACGTCCATGACAACAGTCACCTCCAAGGTAGCCTTAGGCATTTGCACAGCAGGACATGATGGACTGCCTCTTCAGGTTTATTCTGTGCCTCAAGCCACTGACACCTCTTAATAGAGATCACTCTTTGACGGGGGCTTGTTAGCATCACTGCCTCACCATGCCCCTTTCCACTTCATTGGTTGCAGCTTCTCTTTTGGGTAACTGCCTCTTGGCTTTGCTTTAGTTCTCGTTTGTGAAGACCTAAGGAGGAGCCTCAGGTGAGGCATTGACAGAAGATGGGTTTAGTCAGTACTGATGGCCACAGATTGCTTAATGAATTACATGGAAAATGGAAAAAAGTGAGTGTGTGAGCATGAAGGTGCATGGAAGTGGAGGCTTATAATGTTGGAGTCTCGAGCTAGGCAGCTAGCTCACAGTGTCTTTGTAAGAAGGCTTCTTTCTCCTTTTTGCCTTTCCTCCCCTGAGTAATTCAAAATCCACTGATAACTGCTGCGACAGTAGCTGATATGTCAATGTTGTTAGTTCTTATTACAGGGTATTTGCTGGGCTGCCAAGGCAAACGAGCACAGCTCCACCAAAGTCATTCGAATGTCTCTGACTTACAACAGCTGAGAATCATTTTTACTAGTTGCAATAAATAACAACCCCGACAACCTGGCTTGGATCCAAAGTGCAGTGCAAAATTTTATGCAAGTTGTTGGAAGGAAATTATTCTGCAGGCTCCAGGCACTCCTCTGGGACACAAAAATTAATGAGCAGCACTTAAGTTTATCAGAATTTAAAAGAAAAATGTCCTCCATCAGCCCCCAGTAGTGCCTCTTTGTTGTATTAGTCTTCAGAGATCAGTGCAGATTTCAAATATGAAGACAAAATTTAGATGAGAAAAAATATAATCAGAGGTTTGCCAGAAAATAATTGCTGGCTTTCGGTGCAAGGGCAAGAGGATACTGAAAAATATACATTTATCTATATAATTATATATAATACAAATGTACATATCCATTTATATATCTATCTAGAGATAAAGCTATTATGTAAGATATATATCATATATATTATCTGCAATGTGTGTTTCCATTGCAAATATTTGGGGTGAATATTCAAACTAGATGCAAGGTAGACCGTGTTGAAGGATGTGTGATGAGACTAGGAAATCCTCTAGCCACAAGAATTCCTTGGGGCTGATGACTTCACAAGACTGAAAATTTGCCATTTATACAGAGTAAAAGAATGGCCATTATAACAGCTACTGCACAGCAGTAGGACGGAGAGGAAAATGGGAGGAACTCACCTCACCTTCAAGTATCCTGTTGGTCAAGCTGCCTCCTATGCATAAGGAAAGGTAGGTAATTAAGATTAATAGTCATGAAATCCAGCACACTTGAGTACAGGGTGCTGCTGAAAAAACAGTTGGTAAGAGGTGCCATGAAGTCTGCAAGGAAGGCACAGTGCTCCTGAGGAGTCGTAGATGTTGCCCTTATGCTACACCCTGCAACCAGGTGAGCCCTTTCCTTCAGAAGGAAAGGGGTGGTTGGGGAAAGGAGAGGGAGACTGGACATGGTATGCCCTTTTCTGGCCACTTTCTCAATGGTTAGGACACTCCCTTCTACATCTTACATCACTCACTATTTAAGGCTACTGTGCGAAGCTAAGCAGCCAGCAGAAGGAAAGTTGTGAGACGGCTCTGAAACATGGTGGGAAAATATGGTCCTGGGGCAAGGACGGTTGCAGATTCAGGTGTCTCCAGACAAACAAGGGGATTTGAACACAACTCCTCAGTTCCTTGTGTCATGTGCTAACAACTTAAGAACCCCCTTACTTGTATGGGCTTGTACACATCCAGAGTCAAGAAGATCTGCTGCGAAATGAAACAGCCTTGGGCATGCCCTGAAGCATGTAGACATGTGTGACTGTACTCCCTCAAGCCCAAACATTGCAAGAACCAGACTCAGAAATTTGAGCACAACCAGGACTTCAGCTGCTGGTGTCCTGTGATCTTGACTACCTGGTGCCAGAAGCTGGAGTAGTGAGAGAGGAGGAAGACACACCCTGAATCTTCAGGGTTAGCACCATCAGAGGCGGTCATGGGAGCATATGTTGGTAGCATAAGCCTGATACAGGGCTAGGTTTTCAAAGGGTCCTTGTGGCTTTCCATGAGACCTTAGCTCTTTTCTTGGGAAAGTCATCACTGATTGAAAAGAAGCAATTTTGCTGCAGTAGGAAAGTGCTGGTAGGAAGGGAAACCAGCCTTAATACAGTGTGAATCTCCATGGACTTGACACAGTAGAGTACTGGGCTCATATGTTCTGTGAAAGGGATAATTCCTCCTTTGGGATTGTTGTTCTTCGGAGATATATATCTAAAACAATTACTATTCTTGGGCTGATGCCCCTGCCTGTAAACCTGGCAGAAACTCACTTCAGCTCAAATTTCTGTGCTGTCAGTTCAAGCAAAGGGCACCTTTGCACTCTGCTATTTATTGTCTCCTTCCCCTCCTCAGACATTCCCAGTGCTGCGACTGGCAGTGCCTTTTATGGTGGGAGGAAAACCCTTGCATGAGAAACACAAATTGTAAGAGGCAAAGCAAATAACAGCCAAGATTCTGGAGAAGCAGTGGAGGAGAGGAAGGGCTGGGGAAGTGATCATCTTGAAAATGCAGGTCAGCCTAGCAGGACAACTACATGTGAAAAGTGATCTCTGTGATGACCAGCTTCTCCCAGGGTGCTGCCTTGGACATTACCACCTCCCTTCACACCATGCAATATCATAAGTAGGCAGAGATAAGCTTTCCAAACACATGAGCAGGTCGTAGCTAACCTTAGTTGGGATATTTCACCGTCTCTCAAAGTTCTGCAGATCTCCACGTTGCGTCTTCTCAAGTACCTAGGGGCAACCTCAGATTCTGTTCCTTTAAACTCCTTAAAATCCATGGCTGTTGGGCTGATTCATACCTAGACGACTCCTGGTGTTTTCCTCCATTGATTACCATCCACCCAATTCAGCTGCCTCCCCACAGCCCTGTGTATCTACAAGACAGGCACAGTTGCTGTGTATGTGTTGATCAGGTTGAAAAGCCATGTAAGACCAAGCTGCTGGAGAAAGGTGATGGTATATAGCTGCAAATATGAGGGGCAGGGGCATGCCTACAGGAGAGCCTGAAGTGGGAGCTGGTTATGGAAAACTCTGTCTTGTCTGGGTAGAAAGTGCCTCGCACAGTCTGAATGCTGTTACAACTGTTTTATATTCATCAGAATATCAGTTTTTTCCCTTTAAATTAGCAAGTCTTGAAACTGCAATGCAAGGAAAACAAAGATTGTCACCAGTCAATGCAAGACCTTGCCCTCTTTTGAGCTATGCTTACCAATACAGCTGCTGGTCTGGTTAGTCTCTCTGACAACCAGTAGGAAAATCACCTTTTTCTACATTCACTCGATAGTATGCTTGTAGAGGACACTGTGACTCATTCCACCAGCCACGGCTCTCTTCCAAACATCTATGCCAGTCCTCCTCCCATTTCCTTTCTGGAAAGAGGAAATGGTATTACCATTCTCTGCCTTTCATCTTGACACAAAAAAATTGCAGACAATTTCCTGGATGGGTTTTGAATGTAGAATTGCTGGATGATTAATGAGAATTTTCTAAGAAGCTCTTAACAAAATGCCTATGCTGGTTTTTATCTTCTATTTTTCTTAGTTCCACTCCAGAGCTGCCAAAGTTCCACAAGGTGCTGGAGGAAAACCTGTAGTGGGAGAAAATGAGTTATTTTAATTGTTCATCCCTTATATGGCTCAGCTGTTCTGTGCAGCTTGTGTGCTTTGTGTGTCTCCACATCTGGGGGATGTGGTGCCACTATCCACTGTTTTTTGCAGTTATATAGTACAGCTTTCTCTGGTGAGCATGTGCCTTTCTGGACACCAGAAAAGACTCAAAGGCAAAGTATAGCAAGGCTGTAACACTTCTGTCTCTTGTGTCCTTGCTTCCCAGGCATTTTGAGGACGTGGAACATACCTTGCAGAAATGGTAACTTCTCTTTTCTTGAGCATTCCTAAGAAAGAGAGACTTTACCATATCCCATAGCAATGGCTAGTTAACCCCCCTTTGTGGGGCAGTTTATCTCATTTCATTCTTTCACAACTGTTCCTGACTCTTAGGGCCCCACAGTGCTCTTATCTGCTGCATTGATATGACCTGATCTCATATATATTCTCTTGTATTGCAAGAACTGAGATTGCCTCTCAACTTCTCTCTTACAGGTTAAACATGTTGAGATTCTTGGGCATCTTATGCATCCTGTAGATCTCAGTGTAGTTTTGTGGATCCTTTCTCCTCTGTTGAAGCTGTTCGTCAGCCATCTCCTCAACCCCATTTCCACTGAGATGCCTCCAGTCAATGGAGAGCTGATAATTCATCATGTTTACTGATAAAATGATCAAAAATTCAGACCTTTTAACTATCAGGATCCAGTGATTACATGTGCAGCTATTGCATATCACTCAAGTCTTTTAGCTGGCTACATTTACACATTCACTTATGACTTTTCTTTACTTAAGTCAAGCGGTGATATTGCATATCACTCAAGTCTTTTAGCTGGCTACATTTACACATTCACCTATGACTTTTCTTGACTTAAGTCATGAGCAAATGGCTTGTTTCTTTCTTGCTTTTGGGACAAAGTGATCCCAGACTTGCAAAGGAAAGAGCAGAGAAGATGAGAGTCCTTTTGGCCAGAAAATGGGAAGAAACTCCTGCTAGCTCTCCAAAGACCGCCTTTGCTTTGTTTGCACTAAGGACACAAAGCTGAGGGAAAGAACAGTTTTATCAAAAGGACTCAGCTGAGTGGGAGCATCCCCTGCCAGACCACAAAGAAAGAGGCTCTCTAAGTCAAGATTATTGTGCTTCTGCAACCTGCCACATGTGGAAAGTGCCTCCAATTTTCAGGTGGCATAAACACTGTGGATTTCAGTGCAGTTCTTAGGACAGGTTTTCTAGTAAAAGTAATGTCTGGTCTGCAGGTATCATGGAGAAGGATGCAAGAAGTCGCTAAGAACTTCCCTATGCAAAATACCCAATTAGCTGTTTAACAGCGGAAAAAACGGCCTGAGAAAAAGGGTCTGCTGATAACATGAGTTATGGCATGTATCTAGGGCAAAAATAATCCTACTGAATTATTCTGAATAGTCCTATGTGAACTCAGAGTGGTTTAATGTCTGTACAAATAGAAGGGACCACTGGCTCCATTCCTGAGCAGTGTCGATGGTATTAACCACAGTACTGGGTAGCAAGTAGCAAAGGTGGGAGCTATAGGTCTGGTGTCAAATCCTGATGACCTTTGCAAGCTTTGATCTTGTTGCAAGGATTTTGGTCATTTTGGGCCACTGCAGAGGACTTGTCAGCACCGGACACTGAAAAAAACTGATCCAAATTAAACAACAGGTGTACGTTTCCCTTGCAGCAACTGAACGGCGGAGAGCACTGTGTGGGCATTCTCTTTCAGAGTTGAACTCTGCTGAGTTTAATTGACTTAGGACAAAATTGAGTTAAACTAATTAATGAGCAATTAAACTAAACTAAGGCCATAGGGCTTTACTGCAATTTAACAAATCCCCTTTCAAAGCTATTCTGAATTATCTCCTCAAATATTCCTGTGCTGACAAAGAACAAATGTTTGTCTGCAAAGGGACATTAATTTGGTTAATGTTATGGGATTAACATAAAGCAAAAGAGTGATTTGTGGCGCAGTCCCTGTGCATGAGCCATTCTCATGCTGGCCTAAGTGTGCTAATTTAACCTAATCTGCTCTGGAGCAAGCGTTGTCATAGAGTGGACCATCAGGAGTAGCTGTTCCAGGACAAATCATGGTGTAGGAAAGTGCTGAGTGCTGCAGAAAAATCCGTTCCAAACTGCCAGTCCAACTTTAATTTCTTAATGTGTTGAATGGCAGTCCTTTGTTACCTTTGCAACTCGATAGCACAGAAAACGGATATCTGCTTCTTCTGGCCACTTTAGCACCATTACCTCTTTTTTTTTTTTTTTTTTTTTTTTTAAAGTGCTCAGACTTGAAACAGGTAAGAAAAAAAAGTAAAGCAGTGATTTAAATTCCAAAGCAGTATTAGGGATGCATTTCAGGCTAACTGTGATATATGTAATTGAAAATCTATAAATACATAAGGCTGACGCTGCCTAAATCAAAGCCAGGTTTACTGCTATTACTAACAATCTTTGGAGTGGTCTTGCTCTTTCTCTCCACTCCCACCCCCCATCCCTTGTGACTGAAAATTGCACATTCCTTTTAATGCAATTACAGCTGCAAATACCACTATGTGTATAAATTTAGTAACACTAATTCTTTAAATTAAATCCAGAGTAGTAGACTAAACAAACTGAATGAGAAATTGCACAGCAAGACATGACCATGAAGGTGAAGAGAGAGAGGTGGACCCATTCTGCTTGCTTAGGAGCAGAGAGACGTTTTCAGAGTGATTTCCTCAGAAAATGAAGGTTATGCAGTCTGGGTGTCCCAGTAGTCTCAACATGTTTTGAATCTGTTGGCCAGTTCCAAACCAGTTTGACAGAGGAGGAGAGATGTCAGCGATAATTGCATTCCTCCATCCTAGGAGGGAGATGGAGAAGTCTCCGCTCACTCTCCTGCTGAGGAGAGGGCTTCTGTTAGGCGTAACTGAACCCACACAGGAGACACACTGGAAAACGTACCTTGTTATTTCCATTGCTCAAGGAACAGCTTGGTTTTCCAGGAGCAGACAACCAGACACCCCCAGATTTGTCCAGGTTGTTGGGGAACACAGAAGTATTGTCTGTCACTGCTGGTTTCCCGCTAGTCTCTGCTTCTCCTCCACGAGGGAGGACATCAGCTCTTTTCCTGCCACAGCTTGCTGCTTCTTCCACCCTGGCAGAAGACGGATTGGCCAAGGATGAGGAACCAAGGCACTGGGCAGCTGCAGAAAACCTGCATTTTACTGTGCCCAGGGGAGGAAACTATTCCCTGCGCTCAGAGCCTCGAAACGCAGCGCTGCAGTGGCAGCGGGCCGGGGTGGGACAGTGGGCCGGCAGCGGGCCGCGGGGAAGGGATGCTGTGGGGAGCTGGCGGGGGTGTGGACAAGCACACCAGCATTTAGCAGCCGGTATCCCGCGGCAAGGAGGTCTGCAGCTTGCCCACTCCCCGCTCGGTCGCCCACTCAGCTGCAGGCACCAACCTGCCCTTCTGGCCCGCCATGTGTCCCCTGAGCAAGCTGCTGAGCGTGCTGCAGGCTCTGCAAGCCCGGGGCAAAGCACCAGTGGCCTCCAGAAACTGACGGTGATGACCAGCACTGGTTTGCATAGAAGTGCCGTTTCATTCTGGAGCTTTTTCTGCCCCTTTTTGGCTTTTGTGCAGCTGATGAATTATTTAGTAAACAACTGACTGTCTTAAGAAAACTGCTTTGACTGCATGTGTCCACTAAGATGCTCTGGTGACATTCAAGAACAAAAGCAATTTAGAGAGGGAGAAATACCAGAATAGGCTCTTAGTAAGTCTAGGAATATTCGCAGTGCGGGCCTTGCATTGAGATCAGAACATTGCACAATGAATAAATTGTGGCTGACATTTGATCAGTGACTCATTGCCCAAGTATTTGGAGAGGAAATATTGATCCCAGTGTGCTGGAAAACCCCAAAAGCTTTGATAAAAAAATGCATATTTTAATGTAGCCTTTGGGGGAAAAAAATAAAGAAAAAGAAAACACTTAGGATCTTTTTGTTATGTCTGCTGGGAGTTTCTTGACATTCATTCTGGTCTCTCATTCTGAGTTTGCAAATATTTCCTTCTTTTTCTTGTTTTCTCATTCTTTTTCCTACAGAAAAGCAAAACTGTTAGACTACAAGGATATTCCCTTTTTTTGGCTGACAGTGGCACTGTTGCTTGAAATTTACTTGTATGTAAACAGCTTTGGAGCAGATGACTGGGATTGCCCTTGAAGTTAAATATCATGTAAGTTAATAGTAGTAATAATAATAATAATAATAATCATCAT
>NW_010515946.1:0-220 GCF_000687285.1 Phaethon lepturus
GTGGGATGGCTCCTATGACTGGAGTGTTGGATAGGAAGGATACAGGTTCTTTAAGAAGGACAGACAGGGGAGATGAGGAGAGTGTGTTGCCCTCTATGTCAATGGCTATCTGGAGTGCATGGAGCTCTGCCTGGGGATGGATAAGGAGGTTATGGGTCAGAATTAAAGGTAGGACAGGGGGAGGTGACATAGTGGGGGTCTGCTACAGGCCAACTGAACA
>NW_010515946.1:246-482 GCF_000687285.1 Phaethon lepturus
GGTAGCAGAAGCCTCATGTTCATAAGCCCTGGTCCTCATGTGAGACTTCAAGCACCCTCATATCAATTGGAGGCACAACACAACAGGCCATAAGCCATACAGGAGGTTGCTGAAACGTGCTGATGATAACTTCCTTCTCCAAGTGATAGAGAAGCCAAGGAGGAGAGCTGCTATGCTGGACTTTGCTCTCACCAATGAGGAGGACCTGGTGGGGAATGTGAAGCTCAAGGGCAGCC
>NW_010515947.1:0-2180 GCF_000687285.1 Phaethon lepturus
ACCCTTAAGGTCATCAAGTCCAACTGTTAACTGTGTTCCCAAATACCCTTCTGCGGTAGGGGGGAATTCAAGAAATGCTGCTTTGATTTAACGCCACTGCCACAACTGTGGCACGATGCTTGATTCATCTGACCTGTCGTGGTAGATCAGGGGAAAGGGTCTCTTCAGAGGATGCCAGGAGACAGTGGTCACTCCCGGCAGATGCACAGATTCCCGTGATATCCCACTTACGCCTTCCAAATTGTACCTGAAGTATTGTTTTTTCCTCCTTGCCTCGAAAGCTTTTCCTATTCACTTGGAAAACCAACGTTGCCATGGTATCCAAGCACTTTAAAGCCAGACCTGCCTTTATGTGACTGTTTTCCTGCGAGATGGAGAAGTGATTTCGTCCCCTTTTTACCAAGGGCCAAAACCCCAAAGACCAGGTGAGGTGCTCAGCAGCTCTGGGGGTGCTAAGACACATCCATGGAGGGAGGTGCTCCAGCATCTTCAAGAACCTGGCCAAAACAACATCGCTTGGGTTGTGTGTTGGAAGGAGCTGGGAGCAGCAGAGCTACCCTTCCATCTACATTATGCGTGGGAGAAAATACAAAGAAAATTAATATGAAATGTTGACTCAATGACATAAAGCCTGCTCCTAAAAACAATTGCTACGTGGTTTTGTCCTTTTCTTTTTCTGTGCCTTAACAAGAAGCGAGAGAAGGAGAGTATTCAGCTGATTTTTGTACAAACACAAAAGCTTTCATCCACCTCACATCTTTATTGACAAGATGACAGCGCATACCCCTTCTTAAAACCCAGTTTGGAAATACCCAGCAGCCGTCGGTCGGTCTCAGACGTGCTGCGCTGCTCCGAGCCCCCGCAAACCATGTGCCTGGGGGGGCCCGCTCCTTCCCCTGGTGCTGCCTCCCCCCCCGGTGAGCCTGGCCCTGCCGACCCTCGGACCGGCGCCGAGCCCCTGCGGCTCCGGACGTCACTTCTTTTGAGCCTAGAGACAGGCGTTAACCCTGCCACGCGGTCTGCGGAGCACGGACTCACTAGAGCATAGGATGTGCTCCTGCCCAGTAATGGAGTAACATTTCTACCAAAGTGAGCCATTAAACAGAAACTTCATTAGGGAGAAAGGTCACCTGTCTCATTTCCCCTATAAATCCAACAGGACTACAGACAAATTTATTTCTGCGTCTGAGAAATGGCATTATAGCTTTACTTGAATGTCACAGCGTCGTGCACTGTGCTGTCGCACAAACACTGCAAGATGACAGCAGAAAAATTTCCTTCCGGCCAGAGCTGTGATTTTCCCCCTACAGTAAGAGCAAATATCTTTTTTTTCCTCCCCCTCTGCCATTTTACCACATGGTTTTCTACTGCTCGAGCTTAGTCACAGAACCGTGGTGGTTTTATTTTGGAGATTCAGGTGGGAAGAACAACCTCAGGGAAGTTTAAGTGGGTCCATTTATTTGTTAGAGTGGGGAGAGGTGGCTGCCTGTACGTGTTTCCCCGGCAGTCACTTGAGCTGTCTTCCTGCCATGCCACTTGCCTCTTCTGCAGGACAGCAAGCCCCCCGAGAGGGGAAACACGTGTTTCCAGTCAACAGCATCCTGTGAGCAAATCCCCTGCCGGCAAAATGGTCTGTTCCTCTCCCTGTCTGGCTGGCGATCGCCTGGGTGTTGCAGATTGTTTGCCTTGGTAGCTCATGCATTAAAAAAAACAGCTTTTATGTTCCTTTTTAAGTTTACAAACGAGAGAATAGGTGGAGGGAGGTCTGGGGACACACACTCGCCTCCAGCCTTGGTGGCCACTCGCTCCGGGGCTCAGGAACTATCATGGCAGTCACAGAACGGGCTGAATTTCTTTCCTCTAAAGGTGCTCACTTCCCTTCTCAACGTATTTAAAGCTCATTTCTAGTTGGGAGACACCACCACATCACCGATCCTATTAATGTCCGAGCCGTTCAAATCGGAAGTGGCAAATCCGAACAATGCAGCCAGAGCCAGACGCAATCGATTACAGACATTGAAATGAAACTCCGACGTCCCGAGTCTTTACCCCTCCTCTTGGTGGCTCTCTCTTGGCCGAAGCAGTTAGCAAGGCAGGTCCGCTCGGTGTGAACGCGTGGTGGCTGGCGTGCGGACAGCCCAGGCCGGCGGCTGGCTGGCAGAGCGCGGGGCACGCTGTTC
>NW_010515948.1:0-2627 GCF_000687285.1 Phaethon lepturus
TCCGGGATCGCCGCCGGGGCAGCCCCGGCGCTGGAAACCCGGGGGCGCAGCGAGGGGTGAGCCGTGTTGCACAACAACTTGTTTCCTTTCATTTTCCATTTCCCGGGTGTGTGGCAGGATGCTTTTCCCTGGAGCAGGCTTTGTGCGCGTTAGGCTAGACCTGCCAGGTCCTCTGTTTGCCCTAGGAATGCAAAAGGAGGGGGGAAAACCCCAGACTTTGTTAGCTGAGCGTTGCTTGCCTGTGTTAAGTACCCCGTCCTGCACCAAGACTGTCCTGCTTGCACTCCTTGTACATCGTTATGTTCCTGTCAATTCTGACTTCTCAGCCGGGGACTTCAATAGTTACTTGTACCGCAAGTTCCTGGCTTGCTTGGCGTGGCATGTATACAGTCCTTTCCTTACAGCTATTGCTTTAGGCTATGTGACCTGCCGGTGGAAAGTTAAAACAGCACTCCGGTTTTAATTTGTGTTCTGTTTTGCTTTATTTTTTATATTGCCTTCGTATGGCAGGGTTTTCTAACTTTGTCGTGACGATTCGATTTTTGTAGATCCTGACATTGATCTTTCCAATGTTTCTTGCAGTGCTGTGAAGTCAAGAATAGTACTAGTGCCAGCCAGGAAATTAAAAGTATCCAGAGACAAGGCTGAGCTTAGTATATACTGTGTCCGCTTTGAGGAATAGCCTTGATACATTATGGCCCGTGAATAGAAAACATTGCTGTATGCACTGGTGGTCTTCCTACCCGCCCCCGACTTTCAAAAGCAATGCAACTCCACTGGGGAGGATGCTGCTGCTGCCTTGCTCTGCCTGTGAGGGCACAGCTAGGAGCACAGCTATTACTGGCACCCATTAGGACACGTTTCCAGTGTAGTAAAATACTCTAAAGTGGCCGAAAAAAAAGAAGGCAAATCCTGAACTAGATTTTGTAGACTGATTTTCACGTGACCTGCTCTGTAGCTCTCTGCATTTGTGAACTAAGGCATGTTTTAACACATAGCAGCTTTCATTAGGTAATTCCTTCTCCAGGCAAGTTCTGCTAAAACACATACATGATTGTTCTTTGGGACTGCTTGAATTATGTAAAATTCATTGTATGTGATAACCTTTTTTGGATATGTAACTTAAAGGTCTTTGAATAAGGACCCTGTTGGTTTGTTTAATAGATAAGCTAAACATTGTTATATGTTGTGTCATGGTGTCATTCACTTCTGGGGGAACTGTGCAACAAGAGCTAAACAGATGCTCAGGTAACACTGTAACGTATGGTAATGCAGCACCGTAAATCTCATTCCTCTGTTTATCAATTCTACAGGAAAAATTGGATTACCCGAAATTGTGAATTGCTTATAGTGTCTTTCTTTTTGGCCCTGGCATTAATTTAAGAGGACATAATTTGTCACTAGTTATAAGTTTGGCTGGTATTTTTAGTATAAATAAAGAAGCATACTTGATTTAGTTACTTTATTTCCAGTAAGAAATTAACTTTTCTCATAAGTAAAAATACTTGCAAGAAGGGCAGACCTAAAAGAACACGTGGCTGCTTGGTGGGATCTAAGCAGAAACAAAAAGAATTGTTTTTCCCCTCCCTTCAAGGGTCTCAGGCTGTGTTTACTTCAATTGAATGTAGATGCTGGTGTTTTTATCTGTTCATGTACTACTAATAAAGAATGCTATAGTTTGCCTGCATTTTCCACCCATATAACAAATGTAAGAGTTTATTTGCTGTGTTAGGAAGTATGTTGTAGTCCTATTCCTCTAGTAATTCTGGTTTTATTAACTTTCAAAATATTATCTAAAGTGTGCTGAGTATAGTGTTTTGTTTTTTAGGCTTGGACATTGAAGTTTGAGCACTTCAGAAAATTGGAGGAGGAAACTTGCAATATACTGCCTTACAATGTTTGTTTTGTGATTTTAATTAGTTGCAATAGCAATACCAGTGTGTTTCATCCAAGAAACTTTGGGTGCTTTTTACGGTCATGAATTTAGTGTTGATACATAAATGTGAGGCAGTACTAGGAGCCTCATTTTGTGCTGTTTAGGAAAACTGCGGAATGAAGCCTTTAAAACTTTAGTCATTTAATGAAAAGTTAGAACTTAGAGTGTTGTGGTATTCCTGTCTTGTTTATATGGTAGTCTTTGTTAAGTACTGTTTCATGAGATACCCTAAACTCCAGTTCTTTTCACAGTGCAAGTACAAGTCTGGAGGCTTGCTTGTGGATTGCTGATCTAGGATTTTGTTAGTGCATGCTTGTAGCTTAGTAACTTTCCAGTCTCCTTGCTTTCGTCTTAAGTGTTTTTGTGTTGGCTTTACCATTTGGCATCGAATGGCAGTATAGTTCACTGACAAAATGCAGGGAGCTGTTTCAGACTTGCTGGGTCTTGTTGTGTTCTGATTTCAAATATTTTGCTCTTTTTTTAAGCTTCAATTATTGGCATTGTCAACATTGATTTGATCTTATTTCTCTTTTCCTGAAATTACAGCTCTGTATGCTCTTGTTTTGTAGGTAAGAGGTTGCTGGGGCTATAAATGAGCATCTTCATGATGTCTCAAGATTCCAATTCCCTCTGCTTTTTCTACTGTTTGCTGCTTCCTTTATTTGTTTTTAGTACTAGAGCCCTCTTTCCC
>NW_010515948.1:2658-3531 GCF_000687285.1 Phaethon lepturus
TCAAACACCTTATAAATCATTGCTTTCCACTTATATGGGCCAGAGGCACTGTCATAGTAGCAATGATGATTTGTCATACCTTGTACAGGATGATTTGTTTTGGAAAGCTAAATAGGTAGATCTGTTACGATGTGCAGAACTGCATAAACTGCTACAAATGCCTCTACTGCTGTGATAATATGCTGCCATGCAAATTTGGTTTTTATGTAAAGGGGCAGAATGTTCTTGCAAAGTCTTTTGATGACAGCAAAACAGGAGATAGTTTTGAAGTTACAGATTTCAGATCTGTAGAGATTTGAATCTCCTTCTGATTCCTAGAGATAGTAATCCTGCATATGGACGATAAAAATGCAGTTTGTGCAAGTTATCAGAACAAGTCACAGGTTCTTGTTTTTCTTTCTCTTTTTAGTCAGGAGTGGAAACCAGTGTATTTTTATTCCTGCAAGTAGTCCCATGAGGTTAGAGTTCAGGTATGTTAGAAAGGGAAAACTTTGGTGGGAAGCACAGCTGCTGTGACTGCATTACCAGTGAAGACTCCTTTCACACTTCAGAACTGACTTGCTTGGAGACCTGAGGGTAAGCATGTAGTTTCTTGAAAGCTTGGAGTCAGTTTTTGGGTTTGAGCTTGGAAGGGTGATGAATCAGTCACAGCAGTCCAGGTTGTGCCCAGGTGGGTATTGAAAACAAATGTTCAAACCACTTGGCTCATATCTTTTTGTCATCACAGAAACTGAATGGATCTGGCTTGAGGTAGTGAGTCAAACTGATACAAAGAGCACTTCCTCTCTCTCCTTCCTCCAGCCTGAGACTGGTACAGATAGGGAAGGTGTTTGCAGACTTCCTGGCCCCCCCCCCCCCCCCCACCCGTTCACA
>NW_010515948.1:3562-18234 GCF_000687285.1 Phaethon lepturus
TCCCCCCCCCCCCCCCCCCCCGAACTTTTAAAGAACTTGTGCATGTTTAACCTCTTTAAGGGGTTAAAAGTTGCTTGAAAAGGCTTGTCTGCCATTTTAATCTGGAGATAGAGACCTGTCTGGATGGGCTTAATAGAGAACTGTGTGGTTTTGGCACTTGATCCTGAAGTTCAAGTCCAACCATACGAAGGATATTTCTGTAAACTCAGCAAAAAGCCCCTTTAGGGCTGGGAAAACATATGTGGTAGGCACCTGTACCTATTTTACTTATTTTGTCTACTCTGTTAAGCAATAAAATATAAGAGGAAGATTTGAAACATGATCAGCAGAGTATCCTTGTTCCTGACTACTTGGGGAAGATTTCTTCATCAAGCACCATTTGGACCTGAGGCAGTGTCTGTGTAAAATCCCTTTGTGCTGCAGTGGAACATGACTAAAGGCCTGATCCAGAATATGTAGTGGCAGGCAAGGGATGGGGTTAATAGTGCCTGATCTCTCACTTTTCTTACCTATCAGCAGTTAATATGAAACGTTTGATGTCCTTAATTCATGTCTTCTAACACTTAAACCCTTTTGATGAACTTTAGTGCTCAAGTTGTTGAATTAAACTTGTCTGTACCGCTAATTCTTATCCTGGAAAGATATCAGAACGCTATAGTTCTTAGAACTGCAACTTTTAAGAACTTTTAAGAATTGTGGTCTTAAACATGCTAGAAGGAAGCTGTTACTTGATGTTGTTTTGTGGTTGTAGAACAGAAAGTGGCTGACCATCCTTTTGAAAGTAGTGACTACTGTTGATGCAATAGACTGAAAAATGTTTGTGTGGTTCACTCTCTAGGGTGTCACAAGTGCTTTCTGTTTACTCTCCTCACTATGTTCTTTCTTCTGTCAAATATCTGAGCCTCTTGGCACACTTCCTGTATTTCTTTTTTGCAGTCTGTTTGACTAGGAGTTAGTGATGTAAAATCATACTCCCCATTTTTGCGTCTGTCGTCTATTTCTGAATAATCATTCTCTCATCTCTTATGTGCTGCAGTTTTCCTCTTCCATCATTAATTCAACTTTTCACAGGCAGACAGCCTTTCATAATACTATGTTGCTATTATTTTCACACACAGAATGGAATAAGGCACCTTGGATAGTCTGATTTCATGTTATAAGGAGGATGACAGCTGTTATACTGTCCAATGAAAATAACGGTGTTGAACTGATCATATTTTTTTAATGTTTTTCTTGCAGGAAGCAAAACCTTCAGCTGAGGACTTAGGAGATAAGAAAGAAGGGGAATACATTAAACTCAAAGTCATTGGGCAGGTGAGTTTTTACATAATTACTGGTTGATGTTTGGTGGAGGTGTGAGTTTTTGTATTGTAGAAATGAACAACGAAAGCTGATAACTCTCAGTCCTTCAGTGGATCCTCCCCTGCCATAAACTAACTACCAGTTGCCAGTAATGTGTGTTACTGTATGCTCTGGTGTTTGGTTTTTTCCCCCCAAAAAAGCTTTAGTCATTTATCCTTATGACTCAGGATTTGGTCAGTGTGATCCCCATCCTACAACTAGGGGGCCTGATGCATTGAGGGATTAGTTTATCCAAGGATATGAATGAAATATGTGGCAAAATTGATTAATCTAGGTCTTCCGAGTTCATGTAGTACACTAAGCACAAGATCAACTTTCTTGGACAGGGATAGGAAGAGGATTATGTTGTCTGGCATGTTGGTAGATGTGAATGGTGGATCGTAAGTCTGAATTCAAGTGTGTTGGAATGTGAATGTCGAGTTCCTTGAACAGAAGTCCTTCTGTGCAAAAAATCCCTAGCTCATATGACTTAACTCAGTATTGTTTGTTGGAGTATTAGTACGATTGCTGTGCTGTTGTCTGGAGACGGATGACTTGAAGTAGGACTACCACAAACTAGCTTACCTTTTACTGGTGTTGGCAACAAGGAGAATGCATTCAAAAGCTAAATGCAACCCACATGCTTTTTTGCACAGAACCTCTTGCAGTTTGTTTTATCTAGACATTTTGACAGTTGTAGTTACGGATGGTAGGAAGGACAATAGAATAATGAGATCTACGGTTTCTCCTTAGGATAGTGTTATGTTGCCAAGTCTGCCTATACCCTAACTTCTAGACAATTACTCTAATTAAACAAGGTTTCATATATATTTTGAAATGCAAGCTTTAACTTGTCTCTTTTGGAATCTTAGAGCAGAAGTCCCCCTGCATATGTATGTTTGTATTTCATAAGTATGGGTAAAGATGGAAGCACAGACTGAACCATGTATGGTTTTAGTACTTTTAAATACAAAACTTCCATAGTGAGCCTAAGGCTATACTTTACCATCTGTTTTAAAATAAAGCTTCCTGTGGAAGGGCATGATGAATTTAAGTGACTGATAAATCATCCAGGAGGTTCATGTCATGGTGCATCAAGACAGGCTTGGTGGTAGTTAAACCGCATTCCATGTTAGTTTTACCCAAGTTTTTCTTAAAATTAGCATAAATAAAGTAGTTACTACAAAGAGAGTAACTTTTTTCTTTTCTGTTCTTAGGACAGCAGTGAAATTCACTTCAAGGTGAAAATGACAACACACCTCAAGAAACTCAAAGAATCATACTGTCAAAGACAGGTTTGTGAAACTGTGACACTATCTTGAAAAAAAGAAGATTAAAAAGCCAAACACTTTAGCTTTACTTTTCTCACTGTTTTTTCAAATAAAGACATTTATTGAGGCAGTCAAGCTTTTGTGTAGTTACCAGCAGGATGGGTATCTGACAGTACAAATATAATGGTTCTTCTCATTTCTTTTGACAAGTAAAGATATTTCTATTTAAGACGGTTGTGAATTTTGTAATAAGTTAAAAGTTACTGTTTGAAAATAAATAGTGGCTGCTCAGGAGACATAGAATTTACATTTTAAAATGCCCAGTCACACATATATAGTTACTGTAAAATCTCCTGTCTCCAAGTGACATTCCCTTAAAGCTGTAGAATACTGCAGCTTAGGATGAGAGCAACCTTAGGCATTGTTACAGCCATTAATATGGTAATTGATTAAGAATAGCTATTATGCCCTTAGTTAAAGAAATCTCAACGTTAATTGTGGATGTAGGTAAATAGTAACTACAGTAACAGAAGAAAAAAAATCTTCACTTCCAGATTCTGTGGCAGGTATTGTGGATTCACTGCTGCTATTTCCAGAAGGCCTGGCCTAGCTTACCCCCAGCTTTGGGGATAAACTTTGGGGATAGATGCCTTGTGTGGCCTTTTCTTGAGTAACTGTTGGAGTTCACTTCAGGAGCTAAAATCATAAGAAGTAATACTTTGGGTTTTTTCTTAATACCTTGAGACGAGTAGAACTTGTGTTCTTCACAAACAAAGTGTTCTTCTGTTCTTTTTTGCTATCTTTCTGGAGTAGGAAGAAAGAAAAGATCAAACAGATATGTTTGTAGCCAAATACAAATGATTAAAATTGTGATTCATCTGAAAAAAACTTGAAATTTTTAAAATAAGGTCTTGGGAATAATTTGTGCAGCAGTCTTACTGACTGATGAAAATGTATGTGTGTGAAATTATTTTTTTTTTTTTTAAGAAATAAATAATTATTTGAATGAACACAGCTATATCTGTCTCCTGGGCTGAATTCTGGAGAGTGTGTGGTTTCCTTCAACAGTAGTCAATTCGCTTTTTTGTGTCAAGTAGCCTTTCTCTGGCAAAGGGACCATGAATACTTCTTCCAAGTTGACCAGGGGGATTGTTGGAACAGTGTGAAGAGCTGTTCTTTCCTGTTGCAAGCAATAGTTCTAAGATTTAATTGATGTGTAAAGCAGGTCATATTTCACTCGCATTTGTTTTGCTTATAACTTGAAAGGGAAGAAAAAAAAAGAGGTGTTTGCCTCATCTGTTGAGGTGAAGTAAGATATTCTGCCATAACACGGGCACACTGTACAATAGACATATTGCAACTTAACTTTATTTACCATTGGGATGCTCCTTTCTC
Organism: Phaethon lepturus; assembly: GCF_000687285.1. NCBI lineage: Eukaryota > Metazoa > Chordata > Aves > Phaethontiformes > Phaethontidae > Phaethon > Phaethon lepturus. The sequence continues at coordinate 7,570 of NW_010515948.1, forward strand.
CTTATTTTGAATAGTGTTCCTTCCTTGACACCTCAGCTATGAGCTGAGCTTTTGCAGAACTGATAACAGTAAAGATTGCTCTTCCTTCTTATGGTGATGTAAGATTGGGAAAGCTAGGCTAGCAGTTCCTGAAGTAAACATCGTGTTCCTCCTGTTGTCTTAGGATCTTTAATAAGACCGATACGCAGTTCAGAAAGAGACAGGACCTTCATGTGTAATGTTGTCTTGGAAGGGAAGGTGTAGTCAGTACTTAAAAAAACAAACAAACAAAAAAAACCCCAAAAAAAACCCCCAAAAAAACAAAAAAAAAAAAACCCCAAAAAACCCAAAACAAACAAACAAAAAAAAAAAAAAAAAAACCAACCCAAAAAAAAAAAAAAACCAAAAAAACCAAAACTAAAAAAAAAAAACCAACCAAAAACAAAAAAAAAACCACCAAAACCAAACCTAAGGAAAATTTCAAGTAGAGCTAGAACTCCAATGAGACTTTGGAATAAACATGCATTTCAGCACTATCATGCTCCTGGAGTCACTTCTTTTTAGTCTACATGGTTGCAACAGAATAGCTGAGCTCCCTGTGTAATAGGAACTAACACTTTCTTTTTTGACTTTCACATGTGTGTTTATTAAAAATATTTTTCTTGTAAATCCATACAAGTTTCAGTAAGTTGTTTTTTTCTTGTACATCTGTTTCTTTTTTCAGGGTGTTCCAATGAATTCACTCAGGTTCCTCTTCGAGGGTCAGAGAATTACTGATAATCATACCCCCAAGGAGGTGAGTTTCTTTCTAGAAGAAGTGTTACATAGTTCACTCTAGAAACTAAATACCAAACTGGTTAGTTTCTCTGTTCTGCTAGACTGTTAACCAGAATGAAGCTGTTCCTTTAAATATAGCCAACTCTTTGGACTATATTTAGTCATATATAGTCTGACTGTATTTGTCTAACTAGAATCTTTAATAAGGCTGTTAATTCAGTTCAGAAAGACTGCTTGGACCTTCATGTGTAATGTTGCCTCAGAAGGGAGGGTGTAGTCACTGCTTACCAGAGAGAAGAAAAACTAAGGGAACTTCACAGTTGTTGAGCTAGAACTTCAGTGTGACTTTGGAATAAATATGTATTTAGTTCACATTTATTAGATGAAAGTGTAAATAAACAGAAAACAGGTTACTTCTGCTGTCCAGTGACTTCCACCAATTGTTATGAGAAAGCAGGAAGAAACACTGTTATAATAATGGCCTTCTGAAAAGTCACATGAACTTGTGTACTGTGAAATTGAACAAGTTACCCTCTTTGAGTTGCAAACAGGCTTTGAGTTGCAACATGTAGGTCTTACCTGTATTGTGAGCTAGTAGTGAGCTGCATAAAATTCTCGTGGCTGTACAGCTGGTGCATTCGCTATGATGTTGGTTATGTTCTGTGCATCTGTTGCCCAAGAAGGGATTTAGAGACAGGTAAAGCTAGCAACTTCCAGGTTGATGCGTACTGCTCCACAAGCGGTTTTAGACTTCACTGGTAAGGCTTTTGCTTTGACTGAGATGTATAAGACTGAAGGAAAAGGACTGAAAAACATGACTGTTGCCTAGTGAGATGGTGACTGAAATTTTTTTCACCCCTTTGATGAATTATGATGGGACAGTGGGACAAACCATTGTATAACTTGTGTAGGACCTGCTCTGAATGCAGTACACCAGATTTATAACAATTATATGCTGTTTTTCTCTGTTCTCACAGCTGGGGATGGAGGAGGAAGATGTGATTGAAGTTTATCAGGAACAGACGGGGGGTCACTCAACAGTTTAGATCCTTCTGTTTGCTTTCTTCCCCTTTAATCCTTTTTTATTTTTAAATAATAGTTTTTGTAATGTGGTGTTCAACACTGAATTGAAACTGGCACCCCATCTCTGGGAATTTATTTTCAAGCGTCTGGTATTTTGAATTCTCGTGCTCATTATACACTATTGTTTCTGTTTTCATTGTGCTGAACTTTTGTGATCCAGCTGCAGCCTTGCTCCCTTCTTCCCTTCTGCCCTCCCCTCTAGAAATACACGTACACACATGCATTTGTATGTTCGATAGGTTCGTGCATTTCAGGCACGAAGGCTGTAAGATCTGCCAGGTGGGCGAGTGTTCTTAATGACTTCCATATCTGCCCTGAAGTTTTGATGTGTGACTGTTTCACTCCTGGACTATAACTTTCAGTGCGAGATGAAGTTTTTCAGAGAACTAAACTGTGGAGAAATTGTGTATCCATAACTCAGAGCTATTTTGCTTAAATTGTGCTGATGGCCCAACGAAGAAGATTACCAAGTTGGAAACGGAAAAGCTAGAACTGTTGTCATCTGTACCTTGCTCCAGAGATGGCTTTGCTGAAGACATAAAATTGAAAACCCTAATGATTCTTAAATCTTGCCAGAAGAGCCCAGAAGCATTTTAACTTCATATAGGATTAGTACACGCAGGTATTCATGCAAGAATGTTCACAGCAGACAACTGGTGTTACTTTAACACTCTTGTTTGTACCTTTTGGCCTGGGACGTGGGTTTTGAATGGACATTGTCTGTACCAGCTTCATTTAAAATAAACAAGAAAAACAATTTTATAAACAACTTGCATTTTCTTTTCAAATGATGCTTGGAAATGAGCAAAACCATAAAAAGTTATAATTAGGGCATGCTTTTCCAGTAACTATGAGTTGAAGCCAGAAAAAAAATGTGCTCTGTAAATATACCTCATTAAAAAAAAAAAAAACTTTTTTCTACTTGCCCTAGTAAAATACTTGATCTGCTTGATTTGCAGGTGACTATTTGAGACTACTAGTGGTTTCTTTGCTTGTTAGAGAATATTAACAGTTACATACAGATTCACTTCATGCACAAAAGGTAAACTGAAAATGCAACTTTGAAGGAAATTGAAGATGGTTTCTACTGTCTACATTTCAAATGATCGTGGTACCATTAAATAATCTCTTTATGATGGATGACATGGAAGTGTCATGGTAGTTCATCAGGCATCATTATGAAGGTCCATTTCATGTTCTAGCTAGTTGCAGGTTCTAAATGGTCAGTCTGAGAACATGTTACTGGATATGAAAGCTCAGATGGGAGGATATGGGCAGGATAGTGTGGAGGGAATGTTTCTGCATTGTTCCTGCTTTAGCCTTTCTGCAGATAAATAGGACTTGTTTCTGATTTGGTTTGGTAAATCAAGTTTGCTATGAATGCCAACATCATTTAAAGACACATTTTAGTGCCGGCATACTTGGAAGAAATTGCAGATTTTGAATTACTAGTTTTTATGGCGCTTGCTGTAAAGCTACAAATGCATTTTCTTTCATGCTTATGGTTGTCCTGTTTCTGGTTTAGTAATACTTCTGTACACGTAGTTGCACTACACAATTTTTTAAAGATTAAAAGTTTTGTTTTACAAAATGTCACAATATGGGGTTTTCTTGATGTATTCCATGTAATTCAATTCATAGGGGAATAAGAATTGCTGCTGTGATGTAGAACAACATGGCTTCTTTGCACTTGTCCAAGGTTGCTTTTTTAGAATACTAAATATATGTGCTTCAGAATACCAGAAATATGTGATTATTATCAGATCATATTCTAATTTAAATTTTTATAATGTTTTTGTTAGTAGACAAATTCCCATTATCACTCTTCTGCAAATTGGGAACTGAGGTGCAGGGAATGATAGTTTACTTGGGTCACTCTGAAAGTGGAGCGCAGAACAGAACCCAGATCCCCTGGGTTTGATGCTAGTACTCTAGTTGCTGCACCAACTTGCTTTGCTTCTTACTGTTCACTCTCCTCTTCCAAAGCTGTTTTATATGCTCATTTATATCATCTTTCTTGTTGAAGCACTGCATTTAGTTCTCTTGAGACTATGGAGGAGGGTTTCCTGCAGAATGCAGCTTCAGTAAGATTAAGCTCAAGGCGAAGATTTTCTATTGTGTAACCTTGTCCTAAAATACATCCCTCTCTAGAGTGGATATGGTACCAGTGACAAACTGATTTGACCTCTTTCTCAGACTTCTTGTGAAGCCTCAGAGAGCTAGTGCCTCAACGGAGCTGCTGGTCTAAAGCAATGTCTGTACTGTTATAACTCGATGGAAGAGTAACAACAGGAAAACTGTACTCTGCCTCAAAGATTGCTATTGAGACCTTCATGTAAAATGAGAAGATACACATGCTACACAGATGCACTAGTATCCTTTTTAAGGAAGTTCATTCTTAGAAGTTGTACACTGACTTCAAAATTCAGGTTTTATTTCAAGGAATAGACAGACTTGAATTTTCTTCATTTCTCTGGAAGAACTAATACCTTTCAAAGAATTTATTTCTGAAAAGGTGGTCTGGAGTGGAATTTCTAAACCTTAGAAGCACATGACTGGAAGTCAGATTGGCCTTTATATGATGGAGAAAAGGAGAGAAAAGAATCTTTTTTCCTCCTGCAGTTTTTCTTTGTCTTTGTTTACATGCTTACCTGTATATTAGAAGAACCAAGTTCAGCTGTTGATGGCTGTTTTTAAGTGTTTAAAAAAAAAAAAAGCAGTGGGAGAATGAAATAATCTTCACTGAGTCAGTTATGCAGTGGAAGGTGGAAGCTAATCTTTGCTTTATTTCTAATTGTGAAAATATATTTAATATTCACTATGGTGATGTATAAAAGCTGTATTGATAAGTGCTTCACAAAATTATCAGTCTCAACAGATTTTCTTTAAGCTGGTGTGTTTAAAGGATTTGTGTATTTTAGTATAAATATGTCAACATGATCATCAATTTGACAAAATGAGATTTCTTCTGAAGTTAAATGTATAAAAGTTGGCAGGATTTGGACTTAAGTTAGGATGTCAGATAATGCTAAAACTTGAAGTCTGTCATAAATTTTGACTAACCATGTGTTGTTTCAGAAGCACTACAACTGTATACTAGTTTTTAACTTTTCCTACTTTAAATGGAAATTATTTTTAAGAATACAATACTAAAAATCTGTGCTGACCTGCACTACTTCTGTATGCAGTTTTGAATTATTGCTGTTAAGTTAAATTTTCTTAAATGAAGTCAGCTTCTGAGGCACCATATAGAGAACTGTAGGAATTGTGCAAGTTGGAAGTAGTGTAAACTGGTTTTGTTTTGCTTTTAGAACCACAACTAAATGCGTATTCAATTTAATTTTCACCTTCAGCCTAGAGACTGCAAAAGTGATTACTCTTCTCCACAGGAGACTCTACAGGAATTGCATTATGAATTAAATCTACAAATGCTACACTTTCTTATGTTAGATAGTATTAGAGGAGCAGAAAATCAATAAACCTGATTTACAAGGAACAAAAGTTCTTATCTTGCTATAGTTTCTGTGTTGTCTTATTGTTGATACTGAAATCTAGCCTTTTCTTAGAGAGTGGCATGTTTATTGCAATTTATTGGTTTGGAGGATTCCTCCAAAAGTCAGCACTGAAGTCTTTATACCTTTTGTAAAGTGACAGTTCTGTTTTCTCTCAACACAAAATGAACCAAAGAATCGGGGATGAAGCAGGATAAACTAAATGTGTTCTGGCACCTCAAGAGGTCTGTCTGGATTGATTTCTACTGGCTGATAAAATGTGAATATTTTCACTTGGTATCAATAGGGTGTATATACTGACTACTGTTGCAGTCTGGGGAGAAGAATTTGTGAATGAGAGTAGCAACTATCCCACAAAGGAACATCATTCCTCTCTTGAATCAGGTTGGAATCTTGAATTAGACTGGAACTGATAGCTCGCTACAATGATCCATTCCTGGCACCAAGGATTTATTTCCTCTTTTGTATGGTGTTCAGGCCTAGTTTTTCAAGCAGCTGGAAAATGGAAAACACCCATGGATGATGAACATTTTGAATGTGTTCTAGTATGGTAACTTCTATTAGTAGTGCTCATAGGAACTACTGATATTGTTTCAGATCTGCTCTTGACCTGCAAACAGTATTAATAGTGGATTGCAGACGCAGGACAGAATCCCTCCTTGAGTTAGAAAGCTGGTGCTTTGACTTGAAACCTACACACTCAGTTAGCTTGTTGCTGGTTCACTGGCAGTTTCTTTGACCTTGCCACAGTGCTTACAGTGTTTCTGAGGCACTGAGCCTTGTCAGGAAATTGAACTTCCCCTGGGAGTTGGCTTTGAGCAAGGTTTGGAGTGGGCTGAGGGAGAAAATGTTGGCTTAGGCTAATACAGTCTTGGGGGCCAGTATGTTCTCCTCTCACAACTGTATGAATAGAGCAAGCAGGAGATAGTTATTCCTGCTCAGCTGTAGTTGCTATGTATCCTCTTATCCCTGGTACTGCTTTGTGCTTAGCACATTTATCTAGGCTTCCCTTAAGAAGGCCTGTTGCGCTGTTTGCAGTGGTTTAGTATCTGGTATGCAGGCTCCCAGTTCCTGTGTTCTGAGGTGCTGGTAGGAATGAGTTCTGGAAACATGCTATGCTGGAGTCTGCTCCGATGGACTGCCTAAAGGTAACTGTAGTTTCAGATGTGCAGGGAAATATAGTTGGGCTTCTTTCTGTAGTGTAAATGGATGTTATAAACTTTAAAACAGTTCTAGAATACAGATAAGATATAGATGTGAATTGCTGATGGAATTTGGGGAAACATTGGAAAACTGGTTAAATACCAAAAGAACCAGATTGTGTCCTGGAGTTTGAGTTGAAGGCATCTTAACTAACTCCTGAGGTGCTGATGCTACTCTTCAATGTTAACTATGCTGATAGAACTCCTGACTACAGAAGTATTTTTGTGTAGTCTGGCACTAGGTGTAAAGATGCATTATTATTACCGAGAGGAAAAAAAAAACAACTTTGCTTAATAGCTACATACCTGATTAAAAGCTGTGCTTGTGTTTTGACTTCCTCTAGAGCGAGTCTAGCATCTTGCTCTTCATCTGCTCCTCAGCCTCTTATCTTGTCTTCTCCCAGTTTCTTCTTTCATACTTCAGGTGGTGTTCTGCCATCTCAACCAGTTGCTGGCATTCCTTCTCTAACCACATTGCTCCTTCTGTCTGTGTTTTTCTGCCTCTTAGAAATAGATCACCAACAACTATTAGGTGCTTACATTATGCACACATACTTCCTATTTAGGAAATGTTTTTTTAGTCAATTACAAATTGAAAGAAAATATTATATATGCTGACATTACAAGTATTTAATATTGTCCCAAGCATGTGATGTTCTAATTCTAATTAGAAATAAATTCTAATTGGATTTTTTTAAAATCTGTTTGGCATTTAAGTTTTTCAAGCCTTCCTCTGGAGCTATTTGTTAGAAGCAGAAATTTTTTTTTTTTAAAACTGTGTAGCTACTGGGACTCGGGCTTTCAGAGAAGATCTATAATGAAAATACCAAAAAATTAACAGATGTAGCATGAACGTTGTTATTGCTAGCATCTTGCACAGTTGCATTGTAGCTAGGCTGTGGAATATCTCTTCTTCAGGCTGCAGGGACTGTGGAAGGAGGACTAGTATTACCATATCTATTTAATAGAGGAGGAGCAGCTGAGGTACTACAAGTTTGGGACTTTGTCACAGGAATTCCAGGGCAGACACACAGGCTAAGTCTATGTCTTTACCAGAAATCATCCATTCAGATGAATTGTCTGCAGCTAAAGTAAGCATTAGCCTTTCTGTAGACCACCTGCTGCTGCTTTTTCCTCTAGCTCTCTCTTCTTATGGAACTGCAAGAAGCCTTCTGTGATAATCTTCCTGCTGCTGCCAAGTAAGTTCTTGTGCTGCTTTCTCTAATTGTGATGACTTTGCTGCCTCCTCCTCCTGGTGCCTCCACTCTTCTAGTTTCTGTAAATGAAAACCTAAATGATATTATTGATTGCTATAGCAACCTTGGGTTTGCTGAACATTCTTGCCAGAAGAAGAGCAGTTCTAGCCCAAAGAGCTAAGCAGATTGCCAAAGCAAAGGGGAGACAAATTAGAACAAAGAACAGGTGCTGGTTAGTGATACATAGCACATCTGGTTGGTTCTGCGAAATAATATTAAAAAAAAAATACCATCTACTTAATACTGTCTGTAAGGGGACAAAAAATGGAATTATATTTTTTATATGTGTGCTTTTGAGGAGGGCATGAAGATTATGGGAATACAGGTATGTGGTTTTCATCAAAGATGTGGAGACAAGGGATGGAGGAGAGCGGAGGGACAGCTAGGAAAGTTCAGAGAACAAGAGCTGGATGGAAAAATTGGAATGCCTCTTTGTGGAACAAGAAAACCCAGAACAAGAACCTAGGCTATGCAACGAGTAAGGAGGCAATGGGGAACCTTGGCTGAGATTTAGATGTAAATAAACAGAATGGTGGTCAAAATGAGCTATTTTTGCAGGAGGATTCACACTGTGAGGAAGGAGAATGACAGTAAGTCAAGGAGGTTCACCAAGTGAAGAAATATTCTCCTTATTTTGTGAACGGGAAGTTAAGGACAATCAAACTAAAGGTCTTCTGCTTCACTGAATGCTATTTAAGATCATTTCCAAACTAACTCAGGGTTCTCAGTCTGGCAGTTTGACTTGAATGCCTACTTGCCTGAAATAAAGTTAAGCAGGCCATGGCATTAATATCGAAGAATGCGTTTTAAGTCAGATTTGTCCTCTCTTCAACCATCTGATTAAAAGATGCCACTTCTACGAAACTGGTTCTTACAAATGCCTGTGACCAGGGAATACCCTCCGAAGTGTTCAGTCATTTCTAGGTAGGCTGCAGCTCTCCAAAATCACCCAAGGAGGTCGCTGTTCTCCCCAGTAGATACCGTTCTTGATGAAAAAGTATACCATCGAAGCAAAGCAATAAGATGATGTCAGAATGTGGTGTTTTGTGTAAGCGGAACATTTCAAAAGGTGAATAGAAATGCGATAACTACAAAACACCAGAGCTTGTTTCTGGTACTGATGGGTTTCCCAGAGCTTTGCCTTAAGTATTTGTTATGGTGGTGGTTTTTTTCCCTAAAGCTATGTCAGCAGACGTAAAGAGCAAAAGTGCTCTTAACTGCTTTTTTTTTTTGTGTGTAGTATAAAATTCTTGTATCATTAAGGAATAACCTACATTGCTATGAAATGTCTTTATAACCATGTAGTTGTAACCATGCTGAGTGTTTTGTGAGGGGAAAATGCTCAGTAGTGGTTTTGGTGCTGTATTGCAAGTGTAGAATAACATCTTCATAAACTCAGCATAAGCTAGGTACGATTGGTTAAAAAAATGAATTTGTTTAATGACTTTGATTCACTGTTGGTACTGATTTTTCATTAATGAGTTGGAAAATTGTAATTCTAGGACAGACTCAGAATTCAGAGTAATAAGTTTATGAAAGTATTTTTTTTAAAAAGTAGTTAAATTAGTAGACAGACACACAATACTAAACTTAGGAAAAAATCTAATACGCTGCTAAAAGATGGAACTTCATGCACATGTTTCAGATTAAAAGGTCTGTGATGTTATCCTCTAGTTTGGAATTTGCTTGGGGGTACTGGATCAGTTTGCTGACTCCTTTACACTGTTAGGCATTATTGGTCTTCATAATATATAGATATATATCTATAGAAGATATATCTTCTATATTACAAGATGGTTTGTTATATATACGTTTCTTCATGCTGGAACATCGATAGGTTTGGATGCATATGCCTGGCTGACAAAAAGCAAAGACTGCAGTAGTTCTGTGTCATCGTTCCATTCAAAAGTTCCCTTCTCAAATGTGAACATGATCCTCACTAACCGCATCTCCTGTGTGCTCCTCTGTTGTTCCTGTTCCAGATCTGCCTTCGCTTTTTCCGTTTGTTCCTGCTGCTCTTTTTCCATTTCTGTTGTTCTTGTTCCTTCCTCTTCTTCTCCACTTGTAGCCGCCACCTTTCTGCCTTTTACTGCTCTTATTTTCCTGTGCAGGAGGAATCTGAACAGGAATATAATTAATAATGCACTTAAAGGTGATGTTCTGGGAATTATTTTTCTGTTATTGAGGTTTAAAATTCTGGAAAGAGGTCTGCTTTATGCACTTACTAAAGAAGATTTGACTTATGTGGGACTTTTCTGTCACTGTGGCCAAGACTGCTTGTTTTCCCTGTGGTAAATGTTTTACTTTTTTTGTTTTTCCTTGCAGTAGGTACTTGCCTATGTGATATCTCATGACTTTTAGGTTAATTTCCTAATATTTAGTGTCCCAATAAATTGTGACTTAAGCTATATTCTGCAAACCTCTGCCAGCTTCATATTTCCCTGTATTTTTTTCTAAATGTGGTGAAGTTGTAATACACGAGGGAGCAGGCACAGCGGTTTCCTCTAGTCGCAGAGAAAAGGATGACACTTTGAGGAAACAGGTGAAGTCTAAAAAAGCCTAAAAACCTGGTAGCTGATCTGCCAGCTGGAGGGTCACCGAGGTGGAATGGGAAGGCTACAAACAGTCCGTGTTTCTCCACTTCCGAGCTAGGACTGAGGAAAACTTCTCCAGGAGCTTTAGGGACTTAAGGTGCAGCTCTGGAGCGTATCCGACCGCCTCGGTCAGTGCTGTCGCTTTAAAAGAAGGCATAGGGGAGCGCTTCTGTGCTCTTTGAGACTGGTCTTAAAGATTTAGGGTCTGGGAACGGCGGCTTTTGCGGGCCCAGCGGGAGCGGGCGGGGCGGGCAGCGGCCCG
>NW_010515949.1:0-7478 GCF_000687285.1 Phaethon lepturus
AGCAAGTGCCAGTGGCGTTGGGCTTTGTGCACTGGGGCAAAGGATGGGTTTGCAATTTTCTTCCCGAGACAGGGCTGCTCTGAGCTCACCCATGCATTACAGGATGGATTTGCACCCTGTAAGGTGGAGACTGAGAAAATCCTCGGGTCCTCAAAGTTTTCTCCTGCAGCCACACCATCCTTGGGAAAGACTGACTTCCGTTTTCTACCCAGGGAATTCAGGGCTAATTCTAGCAAAGCCATCAGAGAATGCTGTCTGGTACTGATCTGTTGAGGAAGCAAAACTTCACCTTATGCATTCAGCAGCCAGCCCTGGTAAACCTTGCCTGGACCCAGCAAATAGCTAGAACAATTGAAAGCAAACCGGCTGAATCCTGAGCAAATTGCAACCCAACAGACTCTAACTGGTGCAGATCCCTCACTGGCTGTTCATGGTCTGTATGTGTGTCAGAAGGAAAGAACAGGCTGTTGTAATTTATCTAAATGTCAAGAGAATGCTGACAGGGTCTTTAAACAGAGGTTGCTACAGAAATTGAGCACTCAGAAGAGAAAGGAAAAGTATCATCACAGAATGAAAACTTCACTTTGTTTTTAGAATAGAGCAAAATGAAAATCGGTTATTCAATTTGAAGAACCTGGCAGCCGGGGTTTCGAGATTGTGTATTGGGTTCTGTATCTCCAGATCATTTATCACAGCACATATGAATTGCCAAGTTTTGCAATGCTGTGTGGCTGTTCAGACTGGTCAGAACAGAAAAAGACTGCAAGGAACTTGAGAGGGACCTGAGTAGCCTGTGAAATGAAAGGTATTGTGGGAGTTGGGACCTGGTTCTCAGGAAAACAGAGCTCAATGTGGAGACAGAAATTTGAAATCCTCCTGTATTGTACACTAGCTACAGAGTTAGACAGCTCGGTGGATTTCTTCAGTTCATGAACAGTTGCATACAAAAGGCAAACTGTTTAGACTACATCAGAAAGATGTGTTAGTATTATGGGTAATATTCCAACAGGCTTCTAAAATAACTAATGTATTCATGTCTTCATCTGGATAGTAAGTGTGAGACCAAGCATCTTGTGGCAAAGGCACTGAACTAGAGAGGCTCAGAGAAGGTCAGAGAGTAGCCAGAGAGACCCCAGGTAAAGACATCTGCTCCTGGGGCAGGTGAATGAAAGGGCAGGTAGAAATATGTAGAAGAGCCACAGGCTTGAAGTAGAGAGATCAAGTAAAGAAACCTCAGTCTCTCACAGCACCAGGACAAGGATTATTCAAGATACCAAAAGGAGAACTGAAAACAGTTAAAAGGAAACACTATTCCTATTCAGTGCTGTTGAACTACTAGTAAATCCTGAGAAGTCAGCAGGATTCATAAGGGGATTTGACTTTTGCCACAGCAGTAGGAGTTGAAGCTCTGTTGAGCCTTGCATGAACCAGTTGTGAGACACTAAAACTTTGTGGAAGCCATTTTGTGGGGAGAGATGTGAATTATCCCCTTCTGCCAGGGCACCTTTTCCTGCAGTCTATTGAAGTGCTGTTAGGTCAGTCCACAGCTGGGTAAAATTTGGATCCTGTGTTTCAGCACATGCACTATGACAGTGTTTGAGGAACCATCTGTTGGTGCTCTCTGGCAGAAGGATGTCTGCCCTCTGCTCAACCAGAGCAGCTGGTCGTGTCCAAGTGAGTGTCACCTGCTGGGGCCAGACACAGCAAGTCTCCTTAAGAAATCATTTTCTTTTCCAGAAGCGCCACCGCTCAAATGACTCTACAGCTTCAGGGAGGGACCGCAGCCACAGCTGTGACTCGGCAGAAGCGCTGCCCTGCAAAGTGAAGGAGGAGCCCTGGCTGCAGGAGATGTGCAATGCCTTCTTGCAGCAATACATCCAGTACCTGCAGAGCATGGGCTTCATTCTGGTCCAGGTGCGGCCACCCTCACCCACCACTCGCAGGTCAGTGACGTTCTGGGAACCCTGTTGTTGGAGAAGGGCTGACACACTGAGCTATGCCCTGTTTGGCACAACAGGAGACATTGGCTCCCCTGCTCAAGACGCTCTCTGCTGTCATTTCCAGTAGCACAAGCCGGATCCGAGCTCTGGCAGCAATGGGTGTGGAGGGGAGAGGGTCCTTTTCCTACACGAAGCCAAAAGCGGAGGGGAGTCCAAAGGTGAGTGCATGTCTGTTAGAGGGGTGGAACTGGGGTGGACGTCAGGCTCTGGAGTGAGAGGCAGTTCTGGTTGCCTTTTGAATCGGCTTCAGACAGAAAAGGATGTAAGAGGGCAGAGAAAGCACTGAAGCCAAAAAAAAGAGTCTGTCTAGACCAGCACAGTCTTTGGGATGTTGGGTCAGATGAGACCTCCTTGCCCTCCTGCATTTCTTCCTGCAGCCCCTTCCTGGGACTGGGTGGAACCAGGGCAAATCTCAAAAGGACAGCAACATCTTGGAGGGGGCTTAGAAGAGGAACAGGGTGACCTGGGGCCAGAACATCTGCCTTTGGATGTGATTCTGGAGGTTTACCTGTCAGAGAAGCCTCAGCATCTATGGTGAAGGGGGCAGAAGGATCTTTAGTTAAGTGAGATGAAGTTGAAGAGATCAGAGTAGGTAAATCTGGAATGGCTCTACGGTGTGAGCAGGCTGATGCTCTTCATTTCTAAAGAAGTGGCAACTAGGGAGGGACAGGACAGAGCTCTAGCCTGGAAAGGGATTGACTACTTATTGTCTAATTTGATACAACACCTAGACATCATCAAATGAAAGTATTGGGAGCCAGTTTCAAAGCAAAAGGGAGTGTTACTTTGTGTGCAGCAGGTAACAGTGGTCTTTATCAAAAGGTTTTGATATCAAAAGGTGAACACTAAGAGCTTACGTGGGTTTTGTGAACACAAGAGCTTACAAGAGAGAATACGTAAGTACCTGGAAGAGGAATTCATCTGAGTCGCTGGATAGGCAGAAACCATCTGTCGCTCATAAAATCACCCAGGGATGATGAGAGCACATAGCATTTGCTCACCCTTTTTTGACACTTTCCTGGCACCTGCCTTTGGCTGATGTTGGTACAGGATTGTGGGCAAGACAACACCTTGCAGTTAAAATGAGAAGAGAGCAATCCACTGGAACAACTTAACAGGGGGCAAGTGAGTTTGCTGGCAGCTAAGCTCTGAGTCCCAAACTGAGTGCCTCTGATAGCTGCTGTGTCAGGCAGATGTGACGGTCTGGGGAGTGCTCAGCAGGGAGAGGTGGGAGCGAGGTTTTGTGGGCAGCATCACCCCTTAGCTCACAGTGTCCTCGAACTCTAAAGACACCCTGTCCTAAGTAAGCAGGAGGTGAAGGGAGCAGTGTGCCTGGTGTGCTCTCTTGAAGGCTATTAGGTTTGTTAGAATTCTTTTCAGTCAGCTCTGGCATGTCTGCTTGGTTGATGAGGCTCCTCTATTTCCACCTTTGCCACAGAGCCTTGTGGCAGCTTCGCACTCTGGTGTGCAGGCTGCTCTCCTGTGCCAGAGAGCCTCTCCAGCTTTGTCCTTCTCTTCCCAGAGCACGAGCCCTGCTGTTGCCACCTATCATCTACAGAGAGCTCTTCCGGGTGGGATTGTGCTGATGGAGTTGGCCTTCCAGGTAAGAAAGAACAAGAAACAAAGTACGATCTCTGGGGGTTCGGGGACAGTCTTCAGAGGTGACAAAGTGAGTGAACAGGAGTGCAGCAGGGACATGTGATTCTTCCTTTCTTGTCCTGCCTCTTTCATGGTCCTGCAGGACTGTGGATCATCATGGGATGGTTCTGCAGGGCTCAGAGCAGTATGACTTGCCTGGAGGCTAGCTAGTAAAAGACACAAGGGCTCAGCACCAGGTAGGGTGCTCTGTGCTCAGCCATGCGTTGGCTGGGCCAGCTTGGTTCAGACAGGAGGGGAGACAAAAACATAAAGCAAGAGTGTCTGGGACCCAGCCCAGAGAGTGAAGTATGGGAACTGTTCTCCTTCCCTGGAGAGGCTCAAGGCCTGTGCTGTGCTCGTGTGCTCTCTCCTCCAGGGCTATTACTTCTGTGTGAAGCAGTACGCGCTGGAGTGCTCGCGGATCCCCATGGGACAGTCTGTGAACTCCCAGGTAATGGCTCTGCAGGCACAACTGGTGCTCCTCAGGGTCAGGGGCTGCTTTGGGAAAGGCAGTGACCTCTGGGACAAGGTGGACATTGCAGGTGCAGCAAGTTCTGGACACCTCTGTTCCCTCCTCCTGGAAAAGCAGAACCATGCAGAGCCTTCTGCAGCCATGTGCCCTCCATGACCTGCTACTTGAGCAGATCTGGAGTGCAGTGAAAGGGGGTGGGAGGTTTGGCTAGAGGATGACTCTTGTCCTAGCTAGGGGAACAAGATAGAGCAGGCTGGAGAGAAATAGGAGCAATCCTGGCAAAGATGACTGCTCCAGGGAAGGTCAGTGTATGGAAAGCCAGAAGCTCTGTGCTTGCCTTGGAACAAAAGGGAAGTGGAATGGGAACAGGGATCTGTGAACATGGATGGCTGCCCTTTGCCGGAGGAGGTCACTTTCTGCACCATGAGCCCTGGTTCTTGGTAGCTCTGTGCCTTGCTCTACAGCACCATGGGGTTGCCTGCTCCCTTCTCTTTTGGTGGGTCAGGGTGCCTCCTGCCTTTCTCCAGGGCACTGCTGTGGCTGTCTAGAGGCTGGCCAAGCCCCAGCCTGTCTGAGGCAGGAGGTCTGCATGACCGTACTGTCCTTTCCAAGGTGGCTCTGTGGCAAGGCTGTGTTTTATATATGCCAAGAGTGGCTCACCGAAGCTTAGACCCTGCCAGGGCCTCCCCTGAGTGTTTGCTGAGCCTTTCCTGGGAAGCCCGCATGTGCACAGGGCAGGGTTACCAGGCTGCAGCTGGCATTGCAGGGAACATCCAGGCTCGCTCTCTGGCTGACTTGCCTGGTTTTGCAGTGGGAGGGGATGGTCCTGGGAGCAGTGAGCAAGAGGCATGGGGCTTACTGCAGGGACCTGGCCAGCCTTCTCACACGGTGGGACTAGCCCAGATTTCCTCCAGGTGGGGCAGTTGGGCTCCTCTGCCCCTTCTCTCCCTTTGTCCTACTCTGGGCCTGTGCAGGACAGGCTGGATGCAGGAACAGGGCTGGGCAGTGCCTTGTGCCTCTTCCCACTGGCTGTGCATCTCTCTCCATCAGGGCACTCTTACAGCCAGAGCTCGCAGCAAGAGCTGCATGGGACCCAGCTCCGTCTCTGAGTCTGCGGTACGTCCTCTTCTCCCGCTGCCATGCTGGGCACGGCAGGACCTGCCAGTGCAGGGCTGAACTTTCCACTGTGCTTCCACCCTTCCTGCCCCAGCGCCCGGCAGTGGGGGCTGCCTCTTGCCTCCTGTGCCAGTGCCTTCTGTAGCAATACATACCACAGTGGGCAGCCCAGTTTGGGAGGAGGATGGGGTGGGCCCCAGGTGCTGGCATGGGGGCAGTGCCTTGTGTTTCTTCCTCTTCACCCTGCCTTTCCTGGGGAGGAGCTATAGGCTCCTCTCTGGGCTGGTCCTGGCTGTGCAGGTTGCCCTCTGGCTCATGGCAGCACCAGTGCGGGTGGTGCAGAGAGCGAAGGCAGCCTGTTCTCGTGCCAGTGCCTCCTGCCTGCTGGTTTTCCCTGCTTGCCCCTTCTTAAACCAAGGGATTATGGTGTGGGTCATCTGCCCAAAGGAATCAGAGAGCCGAAAGACATTAAAACTGTGGGCTCCTGGCATGAGGGCTATGATGAGGCCTTCACCAACACTGTCCCCTGGCACAGTAGCTGCAGTTGTGCTGGGGTCATGGTCAGGGTTGTGTGTGTGAAGCCTGGTGCTGCCACAGTGAAGGACTGGCATGCTGGGCCGAGGTGATGGCCATGTGCTGGAGGGACCCTCGCTTTGGGCACAGCTGTGACACACCAGCCACTACTGGATCTGGCTTCCCAGCAGCCAGTGTGGGTCCCTGTTACTTACTGAGCACAAGGTCATTAGCAGCTCAGCTCTGCTGTTGCCCATCTCTGGGTCCAACTGCTCCCCACAGGCCCCTGTGCTGCCTCCTGCTGTAAAGGGGCATTCAGGGAGTCAGTCTTTGCCTGTAGATCCAGAACTTGCTGGGACTCCAGCCCCAGTATGTCCTGTACCTGCTCAGGGACTAGGCAGTGTAGCACTCAGCTGAAAGGAGACTGTGTCCTCCTTCACAGGAGGCTTTCAGCTTAAGGCGGGGATGAACCTCATGCCAAAAGGGAGGCAGTGGTGATCAGTCCATGCTGCTACACTGGAGATCAGGAATGGGTCAAGTGTGGAAGGACTGACCAAGCTGGATCCCTTGGGGCCAGGCCTGCAGGTCTGCTATTCGCACTGTGCACACAGCTTCTTGGCTGCATCCTGCTCTGGTGTTGGGGCAGGGGTGGTTGCACTGCCTCTGCCATGCCTTGCTGTCAGCAGGGCCTTGCAAGAGGGTGTGAGGTGCCTGGTAGCATTCAATTCCTGCCTTGACTCACTGTCCCTCCACAGCTCTCTATGCTCTTCACGGAGGAGTGTGACAAGGTGCGGGACCTCATGCACGTGCATTCATTCAGCTACGACTTCCACTTGCGTATAGTCCACCAGTATTTGCTGGGTTCCCACATGACCCTCCGCCAGGGCTACCATCTCACCAGCTTCCTGGAGGATTTCATTGCCCACCACCCTGACATCCCCAAATTTGGCCGCAACCACGTTTTCCAAGGTGAGTAGCTCAACATGTGATCAGTCTGGGGTTGATCACCGGCCTGTAACTTGGCAAAAGGTTCCCAAGTGCTTTACAAATAAACCTGACCCTGGGAGTATCCAGGGAGATGACAGGAAGAGTGACATGAGGGGCCCAGCTCCAGAGGAAGCCCTTGCTGCCTTGTTGTGGAAGGGAGGTGGGTTGCTCTAGAGCTCTGTCACCCAGAGTACTTTGTAGGATACTGGGTAAGAGGCACTGAGTGCTCCTGTGATAGCAACGTGTCCTCCTCCACTAGGCATGCTGGCCCTGCCCACCAACATGATCACTGCGCACCAGCTGTACAACTACATTGCTGACCATGCCAACACCTACCACATGAAACCCTTACGCATGGCCCGGCTGGCCACAGGCAGTGACAACAAGAAGGGGACACCAGGCACAGAGCAGAACGAATATGCACTGGTCTCTATTTGGAACAGGTGAGTGCATCTGCTGCAAATTCCTGGAGATGACGGAGATTGGTGGCCACGCCGCAGTCCTGGGGACACTGCCCCAAGGTGCCAGCAAAGCTGACTTTGACATGGTGCCAGGCAGCAGTTCTGCCCAGCTTTTCTGAGATGGCCAAAAGGGGTGCTGTGCATGTGTGAACATGCATTCGACATTTCCCATAGCACTTCTGAGGAGTTCTGCTGTGTCAAATTCCCCATGACCCATAGTTCTGTTGTGACCAAGAGCTCTGGGGGAACAAAGTGAGGTCCCATTCACAGAATCACAGAAACACTAGGTTG
>NW_010515950.1:0-723 GCF_000687285.1 Phaethon lepturus
TTCCAGCCACTAAAACAGACTCTAGGGGCCTCAGGCGAGCTGAAGTAAAAATGGTTCCGCGCTCTGAGGGTGATAGAAGAACATCCCTCGGAGGGAGGAATATCCCGAGTAAGCGCAATAGCCTGTGGGCAAAGGGATGGCAAAAAGGAATTCCACGTGATTTAATGGATGGACTGTCAACAGACAAGTTAGAAGAACTGGACGACCTGATTAAACCGGCAGATACGGAGATGGGCTTTAAAAAACCCACTCCCAATGCACCCTTTTTAATCGACTTATCAGAGATAAATGTCCCTCAAAATTTGCAGGGAAACTAGATTCTTTGCCCTCTGATGGTGATCAGTGGGGAGAAAGTTGGATATGTATCAAGACAGCTCACCAAAAGCAGCCGGGGTGACTTACAAATTACAGGCATTGTAGGGCTGAAACAAGTCCCGGTTAGATTTTTGGTAGATACCAGGGCTCAAATTTCAGATATTAAAACAAAATAACACAAGGTGGATTATTCTATCCTTCTGATAATAACCTGCTTCCGGTTCCTTAGAACAAACCGAGCTGGTTTTCTTTTCTTTTTCAGGTGGAGACTCTGAAGCCAGCCAGAAGAAATACATGAAACTGTTGATTGCTTGTGTAGTTTTGTTGGTGATTGCTTTGTTAATGTTCATAGGGTGTCTGATACACCATCGTAAATTATGTTTTGGTTGACCATTATCACAGTCTTTA
>NW_010515951.1:0-418 GCF_000687285.1 Phaethon lepturus
CACGAGCCACCGACACTCGGAGGCTGATATGATCGCCCCGAAGGAGACTCCGGCAGCAAACACCTGCTGGAATTTTCATCCTAATGAGCTTTGTAATTATTTCTTTTACTGTTCTTTAAAAAAAAAAAAAAAAAAAAAACAGAAGAGGCAATTTCCCCTCTCCCCCATATCACTAAACCCTCACGCTGCTAGGAGTCCGGGATGAAACTGGGAGAAGTGCCGTATCTGCCAGGGTTGCCCGTGGGTTGGGTCAGCTCCTGCCAGTGTTTCTCACCTCCTGCCCAGCCTGCCCGGTCAGCACATGGGAAAACCCCAGCACAGCCCAGCATGGACCTTCCCGGGGTCTGCCCAGGGTTTGCCTCGGCGGGCGGGAGGAGACCCTGGGGGCCGCCGGAGCTTCTGCTTTGGCGAAAGCGGT
>NW_010515951.1:483-817 GCF_000687285.1 Phaethon lepturus
GCGTTCTCTTTTCGTTTTCTTCTTATTCATTTAAATCGGAAGAAAACGGGGAGAGGTTTACTTAAGTGCTCCTACAGGCTCTTATCCTCCCCCCTTCCCTTCCTCTGCCGAAGCACGAAACCGCGCAGGTGAGAGCCGTGGTGCAGCGCGACGGCCGCGCTCTCGGGAAGGGGAGCGATGCCGTTGAGGTGGAGTTTCTGACGGCTTTAAAGAGCTCGTCTCTGAACAGGGGCAGGGAACGGTCTATTTTCTTGAAACTCGGGCTTCACAGAGAGCCCCGTTCTCCCATGACATCTTCAAACGCGGTGCCGGCAGAGGCGGCGCGGCTGGCATT
>NW_010515951.1:939-1167 GCF_000687285.1 Phaethon lepturus
AGCCGCCGCGGCGCTGCAGGAAGCCGCAGCCGGCGCGGGTCCTGCAGGGACTGGGACGGGGACCAGAGGTGAAATATGCTCCGCTCCTTAGAAGCCTGGTCCTCTCCTTCCTCTGCGTCCCACCATCTGTTTCTTTAAAAATACGATTTCTCTGCTTTCCTTTGCCTCTCAAACTGGTCTGAGGCTCTGTGAGCCGTGGGGGGTCCCAGCCCAGGCTCCCCCCCGCCT
>NW_010515952.1:0-329 GCF_000687285.1 Phaethon lepturus
CAGAGCACGGCTCAAGGGGGAGGCTGCGGTGGTGGTTTGTCCCTGGGGGACGGGAGGAAAGAGGAGGGTCTCCTGTCCCCGTCCCAGAGCTGGCAGCACCCACGCCTCTTCCCAGCTGCCCCACGGGCTGGGGGCTGCAATGGCCCCCGTCCCACCCCATGCTTCTGCCTGCTCTGTCGGAGCCTCCTCTCCTCTGTGTGACACCCCGGCCCTTCGCAGGAGCCTTCCTTACCCCCGGGGTGAGGGGGGCTGGCACACACTGCTACGGTGAATAGTTCTTTATTTCCGTAATGAAACTAGATCACTGCTTACAAAACCTGTAGAGTCCT
>NW_010515953.1:0-2788 GCF_000687285.1 Phaethon lepturus
GGGGGTGCCATGGGGCGACGCGACGGGGACGGGGTACCGCAGGGCTGAGCTCTGGGGTTTCATAACCGGGGCCCTTGGGAGGTTTGCTGTCGTAAAGGTCTCCCCGCTGAAGCTGAGCTGCATAAACTGTCGGATAATCTGTGTTAGAGGCTTTTCCTCTCTGGCAGGAGAGCTGCTGGATGCCGGCCACACGAGTGCTTCACACTTGCAAACCTCTGCTTTGCTTCCCAAATGCAGCCGCTCAAAATTCTGCCGAGTTTGTAAACAAAAAGTTGGGAGTTTTTTGCATGGTTTGTTACTAGCAATATCCTCTTGCTTTTTTTTAAATTTTGTTTTTAATTGCCAAAAAGTGCAAAGAATGTTTAATTTCTCCTGAAACAAGCAGAAAACGTCCTTTTTGGGTTTGGGGGTGGTTTCTTTTTCTTGTTTTCCCTGAAATGAGGGATTTCCATTGCAGCTGTTCCATGACTTATCTTTCTCTACAGGGGATGGAGGTTGGGATAGAGTTACCTTCCCAGAAGGTTGTCTGAGGATCAGTGCACCCAACTAGGTTACACTCCCACAGAAGTATCACTGGAGACATTCTCAAAGCATCACTTGGTAGAAAGTAAGAGAAATGTGCTCGTCAGCTGTCTTCCCTTTCATCCTCGCTGCAGCAGCTCTTCAGAAAATCAGGGTAATTAATGTAGCTCTGTCTCGTCCTGCCTAACACTTTGCATTTTGCTTACCACGTGCTAAGTGCCTTCTGCCTGATTTCTGGTTAGTGTAGAAGGAGGGAAAAAAGGGAAGCAAGAAAGACCAAAAGCAGAGTGATCCTGGGCAAAAGACCTGAAGCTGCATCCAGCATCCCCATCACTGCCCCACGGAGAAGCACAGCCCCACGCATGCGGGGGCCAGCCTCAGGGATGCTCAGCGCCCATCTGCCTTGGGAGTCAAGTCCTGGGAGTCAAGTGATGGGATTAAGAAGTCAGCCAGACATGCTGTCCACCGGGTAAGATTAGTCCTTGCTAAAGCGTTTCTTAATCCTAGGCGCAATTGAGATAATCTAAGCACAGATTAACCAGGTCCAGCTGGAGTTAAGATCCCCGCTCCCCATTTATTTTTGGCAGGAAGAGACTACTGCTGCTCCGGTGTCTCATCAGACATTCGCACACCAGACCCTGCTCAGGAGAATGGGATGCATAAAGTCAGTGTAGTAGATTTGCCGTGCAACAGAGGTCTTAAATCCTATGGTTTTATCACAAGTTTTATGATATAGGGTGGCATTTTGTTCCCAGGGCCCCATGGCTCAGATTTTTCTGATTGCATAATAAACCATCTTTTTGCTTGCGGGGGGGGGGGGGGGGAAGTTTGGCCCTCAAACTGCAAAGAAAACAATGTCAATGCAATATTGGCTTCAAGAAAGCCATTCCCTAGGGTTTTTCTGTGGGGTAAATCAGTGACTAGCTCAGGGAACGATCTCTATCAGCCTTCCACGCAGCAATATTTGAAAAGCTACAGAGTTTGGGGAGAAAAAATACTACTTCATTTCATGAGGCTCCTTTTTACTTACTCATTTGAAGGCTTGCGTGTGGCTGGGTCTGGACAGGGCGGCTGAAGGCCGTTCCTCTTTCAGGATCTCCCTGCTGCAGCATCTGGATTTCTTTAAGTGAATCTATCAGTGAAGGCCCATTGGGTTTGTAAAGCTTTGAGAATGTTCCTATTATTCTTAGATATTACAAAAGCTTGTTTTTCAAAATAAAATAAGCTCTTTGCCAAAATTTCATAGTCTGCCTGTAAGTAAGAAAGGAAAGGAAGACTGTAGGGAATGTTAAAAGTTTAAACTGGTATTCCCAGGCCCTTAAAACAGCTCTGTTTCTTTTTTTCTTTTTTAAGTAGAAACAACTAAATTTCAGTCTCTCAAACATTTCTGGATCATTTTAAGGTAGCAAGAGCACCGTAGCAATGGCTCACATTACTGCACGTTACAGAAGACTCTTTGCCTTTTGGCTGAATCATAACTTTCTCACAGGCACACGTACGCATGCATGTATCTGTGTCACTGCACAGAAATCATATACTGCGAGAAAAAGCTGGGTGAGGGATTGTCTTGGAGCTGATGGTTCCAGCATGTTGTGTTGGGGGCCGGAGGGAGCTGCTGGCACCCCCAGGCAGCCAAAGGGACCATGGCAGGGGGTGGCACTGGGTGCCAGGACGTGCCTTGGATCATAGAATCATAGAATAGTTTGGGTTGGAAGGGACCTTTAAAGGCCATCTTGTCCAACCCCCCTGCAGTGAGCAGGGACATCTTCAACCAGATCAGGTTGCTCAGAGCCCCGTCCAACCTGACCTGGAATGTTGCCAGGGATGGGGCATCGGGATGCCCGCTCCCGCCTTGCCGCATACGGGGTTGCTCTGCGAGAAACCGTCAGCTTGGAGAGGGGACTCCCCTGGGAGCTCTGAGGCAGCTCGGTCCTCTCTTTGAAGGAAGACCCTGCCTGGGGAGGGCAGCGGGGGGTAGGCAGGAGGAGGCGCTGATGGTCTCTGGGGGTACCCCTGCACCTCACATCCAACCCAACAGGAGCCTCGTCCTCCCCCGCTGCTGTGGTTTCCCGCTGCTGGCAGCCTTCCAGGCTTCTTTTATTGCTTCGGTCTTAATTTCTCACGGCAAAGGCCGGTTCGGTGAGTGGGCACCTCACTGTTTAACAAGGAACCACGTCTCCGCGCTGCATCCTGGAAAATTCTGCAGAGGCTTTAAAAATAGGGACAGGTTAAAGACATTGATTTATGTTTCCCTACAAAGGACACC
>NW_010515953.1:2812-10067 GCF_000687285.1 Phaethon lepturus
CAAGATCAAATTGACCTTTTTTCCCATTTACTGCCCTTCCCAGAAACCTGTCGTGTCCGTGCGCTGCAAGCACCTCCGATGGGATCAAACAGCCATGCGATGCACGTGGTGCAAATGCTGCACACCTCAAATTTGTGATGCCTTTAACCAGCCCTCATAAGCAAAGAGCTGGAATTAGACACACGCTGTCTCCACAGTCTTTGGCAGCCGTGGGATCCTCTTGCGTGCCAGCAACCCTCCGCAGCACCCCGAACACGGAGCTGCCAATCCTGCGGTGGCTACAGGGAGGAGGTAGGATTGCTGCTGCCCTCTCCTCCTCCCATCGTCCTGCTTCCATTTGATGGACGCTTCCCTTCCCCACTCTCCAGCGGGATGAGGCAGAGGGCATCCAATCCAGGGAAAAAAAACCACGAGTTTCCCAGGCGGTGCCTTTCCCCCCTTGGGGAGCGCAGCGCCACGGAATGCGGTTATTAACCAGACAGTCCTGAAGGACACTTTAAAATAAATTAAGAGGGCCGTTCCGCTCCTGCGGCTGATTACAGCCATGCCTGTTTTTTGTTTGGGGTTTTTTTTTTCCAGAGAGTGGAAAAGAACGCTTGGAAAAAATTCTCTAATTTTCCCTTTTTGCCAGATCAGGCCTCTGCGTAATAACAAAACCACGGTGCTCGCCGCTCGCCGCTCTCTTTGGGACGCCCGGGCGAAGCGAAAGCGCGTAAATCTGCGGGAGGCCCGGGGCCGGAGCGCAGCTGTCCTGACATGCTATCCGCCCCTCCGCCTCCCCGCCACGGCCGTAGCATCTGAAACGCGGGCGACATGCAGATCCGGAGGTAAGCCCTGGCGGGAAGGAAAGCAGCGCCGAGTCCTGCAGGTCACCAGTTAAGCATTTCAGCCCAGAGCAGATCTCTCGTGAGCCACTTTTTTGGAGATAAGCTTATCTAGACCCGACAGCCGAATTTAACCCTGAACTTTTGATCTTGATTTTTAGCCTCGGCAAGCCGATACGTTTCCTTGGAATTATGCACACTAGATTTCAGCTCCCCCGCTACAACGGCTCCACCGCTGCCGTAAAAGGGACCCGCACGGCTGTGCATGACAGCATCAGCCAGTAATGCCCTTGGCGTCACAGCCAGCCCTGCCAGTGAGACAGGCTCCCGGCCGGGGGAAGCCTTCGATTAACGCCAGCGAAAGCCTTCGATTAACGCCAGCGGGGCTCCAGCGGGAGAGGAGCGGGGATTTTACACTGCCAGTGATAACGCCTTGGCGGGCAATATTGCACAGGAGTGGATGATAACCCCAGCACTTTGCTATGCGGGCTTTTGGAAATTTGTTTTCAGCGCATAGAAACGCTCTTTCTCCTTGCCTGAAAAATGCACTTGGTAATAGTCTTTCTATTGCTGGACAAGCCGACTGCATTGGGGCTGTCAGCGCTGTGACAGACTGGCCAGGAAGGGGTTCGCTAATCAGTTTTCCTAGCATCAAATCAGCATCTGCTATATACGATCAAGGAAATTGAGGAATCTCAATGTTTTTGCAATATTGCTTAGTTGGCCATGAAATATGGGTGGCTCTGAGAGGAACGGCTTATTTCTCCCTCACGAAGATAAAGCAGCTCTGGCTAACGATGAAGCATCGCTGCACGATGAGGCCAGCTAATAGCGGCGCTCTGATGAGGGCAGACGCACAGCAGCATCCCAGCAGAAGGGAAGGGCGGCGTAACCAGCTTTGCAAATAAGTCATTATTAGTATGGTTGAACTACAGAGGGCAGAAGGGATTTCTTTTCTCCTCTTTCGCTCCAAAAGCAATATTCAGAAACTGTCCAGGTTCCCAGGTTTGGCCAAGAAATTAAACTCTTAGGAATTTAACGGGATGTTTCCTAGCTCGAGTTTTGTTCACTAGCACACAAGACCCATCTTCCTGGGTGAGGGGGTTGTCTGGAATCGTGGTGAGGAAACCACCCTCCTGGCCAAGGGGTGGATAAACAATATTTAAACAGAGCCAAAGTCCCACTTCTGGAAATTATCTGGGGCTCTACGTGCCCACGTCCCTCCTGACACTAGGGTGGGAGCTCGACAGAAGGTACATAAAATGTACCTTCTTCACGTGCCTAAACAGGTGTTTATCACTCCCCTGTTTAAACCTATGACATTTGCCACAGCACCAGAAATCTCCCGGGGTCAGTGGGAAGCAGCACGACTTTGTGGAGTTTGTGGAGACCAAGGGATTCGCAGAAGTTGAGGGCCAGGCCCTTCACCCTCGAGGAGGGCAGGTATTCCCACCACCACGCATCCCCCAGCCCACCTCTGCCATCAGGGCACCCGGCTCACTCCCGGCTTTTCCCGGCCAAAGTGCTTTCTTGGTTTCTGCTTTGGCAAGGCAGCTGTGGTAGCAGCTTCCTCCCCAGCACTAGCATTTTTCCTAAGAGTGAAAAAAAAATAATCCCAGAGCCTGCCACACGCCTGCCCTCCTGTTCCACCCAGCCCAGGGCCAGGGGAGCCGCCGTTGTGCGATGGTGGGGCCGGACATGGGGAGATTGCTCCCAGGGCCAGCGCGGCAGAGCTCGGCAACCAGATGGCTCAGAAGGGCAGGGACAGCCCAGTTTTTGTGGCCCCTGTGAGATTTTTCGGCCAACCGCAGGCGGGTCAGTTGAGATCCATGCCGAAAAGTGCAAACCTGTTCCCGGGACTGAAGCGCATAAGCCCTTTTTATATAACAGCCCTGTGATATAAGCGGCAGCCAGGGATTTATGCTGTCTTTGAAGTAAATTGCATCCCGGTGCACTATGGCATGAAAGTTAAGATTTACCATTGCCGGGACACTGAAGACCCCGGTGGAAGCAAGGGAATAAAGAGCGCGGTGCTCTTCTTGCTGCCTTCTGCTGCGCGATTCGGCTTGGCAGACCTTCCTCCCCTCTCCGCCCCTGCTTCCACTTGCATTGTGTCGGGGAAGCAAATTGGTCACATCTGCATCCGGCCAGAGAGGAACAAATGTGCTGGCTAGGCAGCAAAGAGCTTTCCGAGGGGGGATGCCTCAAAGTAAAATGAAAGGCTGGCCATCAAAGGTAGAAAACAGACTGGCGGATGAAAGGGATTCTTTGCTTAGCTTTGGTAGGGCTACTAGGTATTAATAAAAAAAAAAAAAAAAAAGGCACAAGAAAACTGGGGCATCCAGAGCAGCACGTTTTTTCCCCCTCCCCTTTGCCTTTGCTCATCCTCTGTCATCAGCGGAGGGAGGGATTGGCGTCCCCCCATGCTGCGGCAAGCACTGTTTATCTTCACTCCTCAGGACGCTGCCATTAGCAGGGCTTCAGAGCGCGGTGATGCTTCATCATTAGCTGGAGGTGCTTGATCTGGCTGGAGAAGAAATGAGCCATTCCCCCCAAAGAAACCCTCGCGTTTCGTGGCCAGCTGAGCAAATATTTTGAAGTATTCCAGCTCTGCAAGTTCAGCGGTCGGGTAAAACAAAAGGGGATCTGATACAAAAGGGCTGAATTCTTGTTCGCTCTCCGGCAACCCCACCGAAGTGGGTAGCAGTAACAGGGATCCTAGTTCAGCACAGCAGGGGAGCACATGCATAAGTCCTGTGGAAAATCCCTGCGGTCTTTACAGTTAATCATGTCCAGTTAATCATGTCCAGAGGTGGACAAACGCTCAACTGATGCGCTGAATCATGACGTGCAGGCAATTACCCTAAATCAGAGGCAGTATCTTCCAGTCCCAAAAGGCTCCATTATGCTTCACCAACTCCTGAAGAGAAGGCAAAATCCCCAAGCAGCAGCACCGCGGTGTAGGGAGGATGAAACGGCCAGGTGTTCCTCTGCCACCTCCCCAGCACTTTTCTAACCTCATGAAAAGTTCTGGCAGCTCTTTAAATCCAGACTGCTGAGATTTACAGCTCCAGATCCTCCGGGCAGCTCGCTGAGTTTACTCTGGGTTTTTCCCAGCCGGCTGTGTCAAGCCCCATGGACAAGGTTTTACATGGGGCTGAGACTTACGGGCTGGGCAGTGTTTGGCCTCCTTCTTCTCCCGGACCGCAAATATGTGTCTTCCCCTCTCCTGATCACCCTGGCCCCCTTCTCAGGCACTCTGCTGAAGCAAAGCATTCTTGCCACCCTTTCATGGCCTGGGCCCAGCGTGGCAGAGGGATGCTCTCCCACGCGCACTGACGGACACCCAGAAGAAGTTGCTGGGAGTAGCCCTACCCCTGCCCGGCACCACCGCCAGCAGCTTGGGCAGCCACCGGGGATTTGGCTCTCCAGGGCATCCCAGCCTGTGCCCGCTCGGCATCAGTGAGGAAGGATGCTCGTTAGCTGCAGCATCTCTCCTGCTGCCCAGGCTCCCATGGCTGCGCAGCCGAGACCTCGGCAAGCTCGGCTCGCACGCCCAGGGACGGCAGTGCTTCGATCGCCTCCGGGCATTCAGCTCAGCAGGAGCCCTCGCTGCAGCACTCTGCGATTTGGAAGCATTTTCCAGTCCACCGCTTGTTAGGAAAAGAGAAATGCCCCAAAATGAGAGGTTTTATGGGGAGGGGACGTGATGCTGGGTCGGATGGATCGACATCTGGGCAAAAGGAAAGGGGAGCCCTTCCCATTCTGGTTACACTGCCTTTAAAACAGGCGCTCCTACCCCAGAAACAGCTTTGGCACCCATTTATAGGGTTACAAAATTGTCATACATTAAGACACAAGCTAAGCCCTATTTTGAGCAACCTGGTCTAGTGGAAGGCGTCACTGCCCATGGCAGGGGCGCTGGAACTAGATGATCTTTAAGGTCCCTCCCAACCCAAACTATTCTATGATTCTATGATTTTTCACGTGTGCACAGGGGGAAGAGGCAAGGCGGGAGGAAGGCCTGCGTATTCTTGTTTAGGAGCCAAAGACTAATGTGCCCAGCAAAGGAAAATTAACCCAAATACCATGATTATGCAGAAAAAAAAATCTGCCCGAGAATGTCATTTCACCAGCGATATCCTGCAGTTTTCCGCTGGTGAGAGTTCAAGAGGTGGCACAGTAACAGAGTACATCAGGGCAGGCATTTGACTGGAAGCATTAAATACCTCAGAAAGGTGAATGGCCAAGGTCTTCCCGATAATTAAAATGTGTGCAGTCTTCATAGACCACGGAAGGGACAGAGCTATTGTTTAAACAGGTAATTAGAGCTGTATTTTAAGCAAACTCGAGGTGGTAACAAGCTCTCTCAGACGAAGACAGCAGCTCTCCTGCTCCTGGTTCCAGCATGAATAACTGTTGCCCACCCCACCTGCTGCCGGGGGACGGCCACAGCGCTCCCAGCCCCACTCCTCAGTGACTGCGCCTGGTGGGGAAAAAAAATAATTCCTATTTGATTTCACATTTTTCACTCCCTGTCTCCTTCCTTCTGCGCTCAGGTTCAAGAGAATTGGCTGAGCCACTTTTTTTTTATTAGAGCGGCAGCAGGAAAAAAAAAAAAAGGACCCAGTCAAACCCCCAGGGAGGGGAGGAAATAGCATGAGCCAGCGCTGGCCCTCACACACACACACGCACACGCACGCACGCACACGCTCTCCCCATCCACACAGGAAGAGCGAAAGGGCAGCGATCTGGAGGAGCTGCCGCAGAGCCGAAATCAGCCGAAATCAGCCCCCTCCACACCGCCCCACAACCCCAGCCCAGGAGCCAGCACCGCCGCCTCGCCAGCCAAACCCCTGTGGAGGAGCCCCGGGGGTGTGCCGTGATCTGGTTTTGGACATCCCGGGATGCGCGTTCCCCTGCTGGGGGGTCCGCGTTGGAGCCGGGCGGGGAGAGACCCAAACCCTCCTTGGTGCTGCCCTCGCTCTGCCTCCTGCAAAGGGCTAATCCCTTCCTCACCTCCCTCCCTCTGCTGGCCCCTGATCCGGTTTCCACGTTGGCTGGCAGGGGCAGATGCCAACTTCTAATTAGAAGACCCCCCTCGTAGGCAAACCCACAGAAACTATCAGACCTGGGGGAAGGCCAGGAGGTGCCTTTGCACCATCAACACAGTCTTCCATGAAAAATATATAAGGGCTAGACATCGGCGATGAGGAAACAGGAGAGCACAAAGAACTGCGCTCGACTGCCCGGCTTTGCAGCCCGTATTATCCGGGTTGCTCTGACAGGCCAAAAAAAAAAAAGCCTAAACCAAAACACTTTAGACTGCAAAGGGCTTTGGGAGAAGCCTGAAAACCAGGCTTGTGGGGAGCGGCGGGGTGCGGGCACGCTGGTCTGACAAAGCGCACGGTGAGGCAAAAGCCCCGGGAAAGCAAAGGGCAAGCCACGTCTGAGAGCAGCCCACGGTTGCATGCTGGCCACGGTGGTAGTCCTACGCTCTGCTCTGTTTGCAGCCTGGCCAAAGTTTCATATGGAAAACTCAGGAAGAATTTTTGCTGCGTATTTTGCTCCAGAGTATGAGAAGACAGATGCCAGCGAGCACGGAAGGGCCAGCCTGTTTTAAACCTGGCATCCCTCACCCCTTTGGGAGTAGAGCTGGAAGACAAGGCACAACACAATGAAGAAGGACATCCTCACCCCTTGAACAAGTCACCACCCTGAGAGTCACCTCTTTGACATTCAAGGAGGGCTTTGGCCAGTTCCCTGAAGCAGATTTGCTTGCTTACCTTTTTTTCTTAAATGCCAGGTTAAGTTGTAATAATGATGATACCTGCAACACAGAAATCTTCTTTCTCCTTTCCACTAAAAAGGGTGGGAAAGAAGATGAGTGAGACTATCTTATTGCTGGTTCTGACTGCCCGCATAGTGCTGCATGAGCTTCAGAAATCATTTCTTTTCTTGTGAGTCTCGGTATATTGTGAGGTTTTGCTGCAGCCCCAGCTCCTGGAGTCCTGTGATAATGTGAAACTGTCACTACTCTCTTGTCTTCTGTTGCCCTCCTTCCTGCAAGAAAGCTGTTAAAATGCTAATGATGGAGGGAAAGCAGGGGAAAAAACTCATCTATATCAGCTTCTAGGAGCAATTAAGGTCATATTTGCTGTCCTCCATGTCTGGATGTGCTCAGCACTGCTCACCGACCAGGGCTGTTGTTCAGGGCACTGGCAGGACCCGCGGTGCTATGAAGAGCCTGCAGCGCTCTGGCTGCTTCCACCGCAAGAAGCAGGAGAAGATGCAAGGCTAGCCCACGTCTGGAGGAAACTCCCCCTCCTGACTTCTTGATTAAGACATCCCTCCAGGAGCTGTCTCGTAGCTGCCGGCGTGTCAGAAGCTGCAGCGACTCTTGGGGGTCTCAACCCCAGCCCACGGGAGCC
>NW_010515953.1:10098-10684 GCF_000687285.1 Phaethon lepturus
AGGGGAGCCGAGGGCCGAGCGCCTGGTCGGAGGGGAGCTGAGTTTCATGGGGGCAGGTTGCACCACTGGAGCATCTCGCAGCTCTGCCCTGGCACAGCGGGGCAAAACCCGGGCTTTTCCCAGGTGAGGGGGCAGCCTCGGCAGCACGGAGCAAAGCAGCTCTGTCCCCTGACCTCCACCGTGGGATGACTTTTAAATATCTCAGAGCACAGACGCCCCGGTGACTCATCCTGCGAAACTTTTTCTCTTTTTTTTTTTTTTTAAAGTAGTAGGAGCGCTGCTGGCAATTACTTGAAGAGCTGCTCTAATTTGGCACCCAATTGTTTCCCCAGCTGCTGCTGCGGCTGATCTCTGCTGTGGGCTGCAGGCGCAGGCTGCCTGCGCCAGGGAAGGAGCACGGGCGCCCGAGGGAGGAGGAGGCGGCAGGGGAGAGCTGGGCTGCCCGGCTGAACAGCCCTGCGCCCGCAGAAAAGCAGCACTGAACATGCAGGCATTTAAAAATATCTCGGGGTCACAGGTGATTGCTGGATAATAAAAATGGCTTCGGGAGGCGGTAATGGGAGGGACAGGTCCTGGCGGCAGGGGA
>NW_010515953.1:10758-12573 GCF_000687285.1 Phaethon lepturus
ATGAATGCGATGTGACATTTATGGCTTTTTCCACTGTAGATTGCAAATCGCTTCACAAAGGTTGCTTAATAGCACTGTCCCCTTCCTCTCTTCCTCTCTCTGCCCCCTCCCTATTTAATATAAAAAATAAGTGACTTGCCTCCCATCATGCGAGAAGTCAGCGGCTGAGCCAGCAGCAGAGCACAAGTCCCCGACCTCTGTCTCCCAACGTTTAGCCCGTGCGTGCGCTTCCTTTTTTCTAAGAAATCCAAGAACAGGAGCCGTAGCACAACAGCTGGTTTTAAGTCAGCAAAGGACTTTCAACCAAAGGAGGAGGCTTGCTGTCAGCAGGAGCTTTGATTAAAGCCGCGCTGCCTCCCGGGCACTGTGAGGGGCTGCGGGTGTTGCGGTGAGGAAAGCGGGTGCGACGCTCCCCGCTCTGGGACGCAGGTACCCGGAAGCACGAAGAGGCTTTGGTGTAGCTCCAGCCAAATAAATAACATCTCACCAGGCCCCACCTCGCCTTTCACTCTCTTCACACAAGCGTTTCTATACTCTCTCGTACGCACGCACGCATGCATTCACGCACGCACACACGCGCCAACGCCTGCGTAGCCTGCGCTGCTGCCACCAAACTCCCCGCACACCCCCGGGAGAGAGCAGCTCCTGCCGGCACAGCCCCTCGGCTGCGCTCCTGTCCCTCTGCTTCACCTCCTGAGGCCTGTTCAAGTTGGGACATGCGCTGCAGCAGTGCCAGCTGAGGGCAAAGCAGCAGCGCGCTTGCTTTGGAGGAAGCCCATCCATGCTGTGTGCGGCGCAGAAAGAGATGCCTGTGGAAGGAGGGGCTGCAGCAGGAAGGCAGAGGACAAGTACAATATTCCTGCCCTTTTCTAGTCCAGTTCCTGGACTGATGCCTTCTCTGCAAGTGCGTTTAGCATCTTCTCCCAGTGCCTAGACTGACTTCCAGCACACAGCGCTCTGCTTCTTCTCGGCGGGATAATTGGGTGAGGAGTTAGTCATAGGCACTCACATGCACGTATCCACTCACACATGCACTTAAATGTGTCTATGCACTGCTGCTGCGTGTAGCAACGTATCAGGGTCTTGGAAGTCATCCCCGCAAGTTTGCTCCACCAGGCTGGACCTTTTCACCTTACTCCGCCAAGACATCGTCTGCTGAAATGGCCGGCGTCCCCCAGGCAGCAGACAAGCTGTGGCCCCTCAGCCACAGAGCTCTCCAGGAGCTCCAGGTGAACCTCCTGGAGTCCTGGATTTGGGCCACTGCGTCTGCAGGTGATGAGGCCTGAGACCCAGGACTTGCCTTGACGTGCTCACGGCAGATCCTGCGCGAAGGCACTTGTGCTCCCCATCCGCTGGCGTCTCCTGAGGGCAGGTGGCTCCCCGCCAGAGGGGAGGAGACCCAGACCCATGCCGACAGGGCTGGGTCACTCTCCACCAGGCCAGGCGAGAGAGTCCCAGCCAGATGGAGCCAGGAGGAAGCACTACCGAGTTGTTGGCCAACTTAGGATATGCTGTTGGCTTCACAGGAAGCTACTTGGCTGCCTCTCCCTGAATCAAGATTCAGTGATGCCAGGAGACAGGCACAGCGGGGAAACTGAAAGCAAAAAATGGCAGAGTGGATGGCAACTCGACATTAATTCATTTTTACCATATGTCTGACTATTCATTACACTCTACCATTCTGTTCTACAAGACTCCTGGGGGTCTTCCGTGCCATTTTACGGCTAGCGGGGTTCCTCTTCGCTCGTGGCGCCGCGTTACCACGCTCCCAGGCCAATGGCTCGCGAGGTCCTGCAGCAGGCGCAGCCCCGTCCC
>NW_010515954.1:0-663 GCF_000687285.1 Phaethon lepturus
TGAAGCGCAGGCGGTAACGGGAGGGGTCGTGCGGGGCTTTTCCCGCCAGTTCGCGGTCCCGACACCTCCACGGGCACAGATTAAATTAAATTAAAATAAATTAAAACTAATAAATGGGCAGAGGAGCAGTCAGGAGCGCAGGCAGGGACGCCAGGGGTTGGGAGGGTTGGTGGCCGTTGCCGGCTCCTTGAGGAGGAGGGGGTTCCATCGCTGTGCCGCGACCTGCCAACACTCCGCCTTCGTTTGTCACGGCTTAACGAAGCGCCGAGGGCGCTCGGTCCCCTCCTTGTTATCCTCGGTCCGCCGCGGGGCGACGGCCGATGAGGAAAAAGAACCGGGGTGTTCCCAGGACACTGCTGTGGCTAATCCTGGCATGCACTGAGTTGTGCCCGGTGTTAGCACACAAAAGGGTGAACTTTTCCTGGGATTAAAAAAAAAACAAAACAAAACCACGTCATCGGAAAAGCTTCAGCCCTCGGGGCTGCGGTGGGAATCGATGCAGGAGAACTAAAAATAGAGAAGCGAGGCTGAATTTTAACCGAATCCTCTGGGTTTCGACCCACTGTCGGGTAACGTACAGGAAGGAGGCCGCGCGCGGCGCGTCTCACCCCATCTCTCTCCCCCGCCCAGGATCCTCACGCACGACGGGCTGGTGGAGGTGGT
>NW_010515955.1:0-237 GCF_000687285.1 Phaethon lepturus
ACGCGAATGTTTGGGATTTCCTTTTTTCCCCCCAAGTTACGCTTTTGCAAAAGCCTCCCCATAGATGCATGTATATATATAAATATGAAGCTCTATTTTTATACCTGTAGAAATACGAAGTTCATTTTCAACCACTGGCATGTCCAGAAAAAAAAGTGGCAGAATTTCACCTGGGATGCATCCGGACGAAAAGCTCTCAGCCCCAGGAGCCATCCGCCCCCGGGTCCCAGAGCCCCT
>NW_010515956.1:0-289 GCF_000687285.1 Phaethon lepturus
GGCCGGCTGGAGAGGGGCAGCCCGGGCCACTCCAGTGAGGTGATCAGCCCCGAGATCCTCAAGATGCGGGCGGCTCTTTTCTGCATCTTCACCTACTTGGACACCAAGACCTTGCTGCGGGCGGCCGAGGTGTGCAAGGACTGGAAGTTCGTGGCCCGACACCCAGCCGTGTGGACACGGGTGCTGCTGGAGAACGCCAGGGTGTCCTCCAAGGTACCGGGAATGGGGATGGCAGCGCCCAGGGCGAGACCTTTCTTCCCGAAGCAAGGTCACTTGTGTTGATTGTCAC
>NW_010515956.1:346-9616 GCF_000687285.1 Phaethon lepturus
TGGATGCGTTGCGCGTTGAGACGTGCGTGCGTGTGGGCGCAAGCTCACGTGTGCACACGTTTCCACGTGCTTTTGTGGTCACACCCGTGATTTTGTTGCACGCACTCTTGCATGACTTCCTCTGTGCGTTTTCACATATTTGTGGCACGCGTGGCTTTGTGCATGCTGAAACGTGTGTGTGTGCTGTGGGGCACGCAAACAGATCTGCCCAAAACAGCCAAGGATGGGTGGTGTGGAGCACGCCGCGGGCATCCCCCTCGGTGACGGCCACCCCTGTCCTCCCAGTTCCTGGCCATGCTGTCTCAGTGGTGCACCCAGATGCACTCCCTCACCCTCCAAAACCTCAAGCCGCGCCAGCGGGGGAAGAAGGAGAGCAAGGAGGACTACATGAAGAGCACGCGGTGAGTCCCCGTGCCCTGGGCACCCTCCTCCCAGAGCCAGAGCCGCTGGTCCTCAGGGACGAACATGCTCCATGAGCCTCACATCCCATTTCCACTGACGGATGTCCATTGCACACCAGCTCCTGCTGTGGGTTTTGGGCATCCTGGAGCCACGGATCCCTATGGGACACATCACCCTCCTGGCGTGTCCCCAGGGTGGCCATGGGGAGCATGAGTGCGGGTGCTCGTGCCTGACTCTGCCTCCATCCCCGGCAGGGGCTGCCTGGAAGCCGGGCTGGAGTCCCTGCTGAAGGCGACGGGCAGCAACCTGCTCATCCTCCGCATCTCGCACTGCCCCAACGTGCTGACGGACCGCTCGCTCTGGCTGGCCAGCTGCTACTGCCGGGCCCTGCAGGCTGTCACGTACCGGTAAGGATGGCCACTAGCATTCCCCTTCGCCCATGGGGACCGTGTGGTTCCCTGGCTGGGAGAAGGCTGGGAACATCCACGGGAGGTGCTGGGACTCCTCTGATGCCCATCCTCATTCTTTGTCAGCACACAGCCCATCTGGCCAGGTGTGAAGGACCCACCTTTCCATGTTCCCCTGCCCAGCGGCAGCCCCAGTGTCCAGTGTCCCCAGTGCAAGCTGTCCTTGCAACTCTCATCCTCTTCTGGCGGTGTTCCCATGCAGATGTTTCCCTTCCAGCCCCGTTCCCACCACCCTGTTAATGATCCAACCCAGCTGGAGGTGTGACCGGGGTCTCGGTATGGGGACACTGCTCTATGTTAGAGAAGGGTTAAGAAGAGATGCACCCACACCACGGCCCAGTGAGGTCTCACCTGATTGTCACCCCCTGACAAAGGCTTCTAACAGGGAGAAGAGACCTCGGGGTCCCTCTGTCCTGGGAGGGAGGAACAGCTTTGCCATGGGATTGTTAAGACCCAACTTGGAGACCTTGTCCAAGATCAAGGACACGAGACCCATGATGGTGTAGGTTCTGGAGGAGATCACTGACTGCTCCTTGGTCTTGGCCCCCTTCTGAAGAGGCTCTGCCTCCTTTGAGACAGGATTTACCTTTCCTACACACTCAGTGAAGATGGTCCTTGCTCCGCTGCACCCTGCAGATGACCACTTCGGCCTTGGTATCCACTTCACCTGCAGCCGATGGGTGTCCTCGTCCAGCACAGGATGGAGAGTCCTTCAGGTGGTAAAGCACACCCAGCCAGCTCCTCTGTTTTGGACCAAGTGAGCTCAGACACAGCTCTGATCTGGGGATCCCACACCATGAGGCAGCCCACTGCTGCTGGGTTTAACCCAAGACTCCTCCATCGGCCCTTCCGAGGGTGTTAGAGCAAGCCCAAGCGCTCCTGGCACGTTGCTAACCTGTGACTCTGACTCATGCTCTAATTAACCCGCCACACTCACAAGGGGCTCTTGGCAGGCTTCTTCAGTGGAGACGTGTGAAACGCTCAAGATAACACCCATTACTTATTTTTAGACTTGCCTGAAGTTTTGAAGTAGGTCATTTAGAGTTAGGAAGTGTGGCCTCAGTCTTCGGGAGGCAGCCTGGGGTGGTGAAACAGCCAGGGGCCTCTGTCTGGGCTGGTGATGTCAGGGTGACACTCTCTGATATCTCTTCTCCATTGATGTGGTTCTAGGAGCCAGCAGCATCAGCGAAAGCTCCTCTCAGCATAAGTGCTGGGTGGGCAGGCAGCGTGGCTGCGCCTGGTCAGTGCCATGACTCATGATAAACCTGCACCTCCACCATGACCCTGCACAAATCCACTAGCATCCCTTGGGGTCTGTTTTGGTACCTCCAAAAACGCCAAGGAGGAGCCCACAGCAAACCTCTGCAGCAACATTCGGGCAACAGCCACCTACAGGTGTGGTGGCACAACCACAGAGCTGGTACAGAGGCCATGGAGCAGCTGCTGCCCTTGGCTGGAAGTTATTGCCCATCAGCTGAAATGTCCTTACGACCTCCTGGCACCTTCCCCATCCAGGCTGGGCAGGTAGCAAGTGGAACCAACCCAATGGGATCTGCAGGGATGTCATATTTGCTCTGCAAGGGTACATGAC
This sequence comes from Phaethon lepturus, assembly GCF_000687285.1. Lineage (NCBI taxonomy): Eukaryota > Metazoa > Chordata > Aves > Phaethontiformes > Phaethontidae > Phaethon > Phaethon lepturus. The sequence goes on from NW_010515956.1 coordinate 2,807, forward strand.
CTGGCAGTCTCAGTTCAATCACCTGCCACTTTTGCATCTGGAAGACTTCTGCCTTCACCTTCAACGCCACCTTCAACTATTAACCCCACCTTCAGCCTTACCTCATCTTCAATCTCACCTTCAGCCTCACCTTCAACTTCACCTTCTTCCATTTTTCTTGACATTGCACATCCGTAGGCACAATTCTACATAGAAATGCCTCAGCTTTCCTTCATGGGCTGGTGTTGGGACTGTGGTTCATGGGCAGATCGCAGGTTATAAATAATGACCAGATTTGTACCTCCAGGTACAGGGAGATGTAGCAGCATGGAGGCTGCACACACAGCTCCCAGGGCAGCATCACTGCCAGTGGGGGCCACCACGTGTCCTCTGTGTTGTTCCAGGAGCTCCACAGACCCCGTGGGTCATGAAGTCATCTGGGCCCTTGGAGCAGGTTGCAGGGACATCATCTCCCTCCAGGTAGCACCTCTGCATCCATGGTAAGAATCATGTTAGGAGGAGGCCAAGCTGAGTGTGAGGGCACCACTGGGCTGGAAAGAAATTGGGTATCAAATCCAGATTCGCTTGGGGGGTGGCAGTCCTCATGGGACGAGCAGCAATCTTGGAGGCCAGTTTGGGGGACCAGGAGCTCGGCCCTATTCCTCCCTGTGAAGGCTGGGAGCTGTTGGGTGTAGGCACCTCCCTGGCGAGCTGGGAACTCTTCTGGGGAGGCTGCTAACACCAGAGATGAAAGGGGAGCTGTGATGGGTCCTGGCAGGCGACGCTGAACATCAAACGCTTGTCTGAGCTCCTCACTGCTCATGCAACAGCAGCTCTGAAGGGCCTGGATGTTTTTAAAAGGGTGTCGAGTCACTGCTTAGGGAGATGACTGCAGTTGTTCTCGCTTTGGAAAAGCATTTTGGGGGCATGAAGATGCTGGTAGATCTCCACCCTGCAATGTCTGGGTGCTCAGGAGTTCGTGGCTCACGGAGCAGGTCACTTGGCTCCTCACCTCCATGCCATGGGACTGCCTCCTGGGCTTTTCTTCTTGTCCTGGGCAGTTTGTTGCAATGTCATGTCCCCTGTCAGCCTCGATCAAGGTGCACAAAGGGGGATGTCCCCTAGCAGGAGAAGCTGGATGTCAAGTCCCATATGGCTTGTTTGTTCCCTGGGGGAAACACCACATGGCATGTAGGCTTCTCCACCTGAGCTAGAAGTCCAGGCTACCGCTACAGGTTTGATCATTGCAAGCAACAGAGTTCAGGGGCTGATTCAAATGTCCAGAGGTGGAGGGTTTGGGGTAGACGGACTCCACTGAGTGCATGATCCTGCCCTGTCCTGGTTGCAGCACAGCCCAAGGTGGTTGCTCAGATGGAGACATCTGGTCTAGAAACACCTCCTTATAGTGTGATGACCCCCGGGTTGGTGGGGTAGGAGAGGTCCCAATCCCACAGCGCTCGCAGGAGACCCAGGGCAGGGGGCAAGCTCTTCTGCCAGCCCTCCCCAGCTCTTTCTTCTTCATCTCCCCAGCCAGCAGCCGACACGTTTCAGCAACCGCTGCCTTCAGATGATCGGCCGGTGCTGGCCGCACCTGCGGGCGCTGGGCGTTGGAGGGGCAGGCTGCGGCGTCCAGGGACTGGCGTCCTTAGGTAGGCAGCTCTCCTCTGATGGGACAAGGAGAAGGGGACCTTGCTGGAGGCAGGGTATACTCCTAGGAGATGCCCCATGGGGATCTCAAGGGAGAAGCCTGCCCCAAGGACCATGGGTGCACCCTGCCCCTCCTTGCTGCCACCCATCCCTCCTACCATCCTGTTCCCATCGGTTGTCCTTATCCCTTCCCCGTGGGGCGCTGACGGCAAGTGTTCTATAATTCCAGCCCGAAACTGCATGCGGCTTCAGGTCCTGGAGCTGGACCACGTGGCAGAGATCAACCAGGAGGTTGCAGCAGAGGTGTGTCGAGAGGGACTGAAGGGGCTGGAGATGCTAGTGCTGACCTCCACACCAGTCACCCCCAAAGCCCTGCTGCACTTCAATAGTGAGTAGCAATGCCAGGGGGAGTGCGTAGCATCTTCCATCGACCAAAATGTCACCAGATATCCAGATCTGTGAACGAGACCCTGCCTTCCAGCCCCACCCACAGGAACCCACTGCCAACTCTGGAAGGTGCTGGGAGCTCCGTCGTGGAAAGTTGCTAAGAGGAAATCCAACAGCCCCCTGCCAAAGATGGGTTAGGAAGAGCTCATCTTGCCTTGGGCCATAGGGAGGGTGGAGACACTCCCTCCATGTTCTGTCCAGTGTAATCAAGGCCTCAATGTCTGTGGCACACTTGAGGCTCACCTTGGTGCACCTGAGTTTGGAGTCACGCCATTTACTGAAGCTGTTTGCCAGGACAGCAGCTCTGGATGGGGGAAAGAGGTCTGCAGCTGGCAGGAGGGTCTGCAGTGCCATTCCTGGTGGTCATGGCACATATGACTGTGGTTGTCCTTGTTGGGAACCCACCCCTCTGGCTGAAAGACTAAGGGTTTCCCAAGGAAGCGGTAGGACTGTTGATTTGGGATAGGACAATCAGGGACCATCTCGTAGATGACTGTCGTCCCTACAGAGGTCTTGGTCACCAAAAGCAGGTCTCCATCTTCAGGGTGAGGTTTCCCCAAATGCAGAAAGCCTTGAGGAGCACTGGGTGGGTTTTAGGGTCCATCCTGGCTGCAGGGAGGCTATTTCCCCACCAGGTATGGTGAGGCCAGGCGGTATCTCTGCCCCTAGGTGTGTGCCGGAACCTGAAGTCCATCGTTGTGCAGGTGGGCATTGTGGACTACTTCAAGGAGCCCCATAGCCCTGAAGCCAAGAAGATGTTTGAAGAAATGGTGAACAAACTCCAGGTAAAGGATGCCATTCTCAGGTCACCTGTGTGTCACCAGTCTCGTGTCCCCATGGGGTCTGAGGACAAATTCGTGCCCTCTGCTGAAGTTCCTCAGTAGAAAACATTTTAGCTCACTAGGGACAACCTGAAGGCTCACTGTCCTTCAGACACACACGCCCCAAAGGCTGAAACAAGATCTAACATGCTGATTCCTTCCCTTTGCTTTAACCAGGACCCCTCCTCTGTGGGTCTCTTCCCCGGGGACAGAAAAGGGCTGTTGCCTCTTTTGCAGGGCCACTTACTTGCTGAACGCTGTGAAGTGATTGAAAATCCACCCGTGAAAGCAGAAATAGAGTTAATTTTAAGTTAGGCTGAGTTGCGGACCTTGCTTACCTTGTGATGCTCAGCAGGGCTTGGGCTGTCCCTGACCTGTTCAGGGTCTCCAAGGCAGACATCTCCATCCATGTCCAAAGGGAAAAACAAGTGCCTCCATTTCACTTCATCCTCTGGTTGACTTCATCCTGCAGCAGGTTGGGCTCCCATGGGGGTGTAAGGCGAAACTCCCATGAAATGCAAAGCAGGACTTGGGCCCCTCACTACAAGAAGGACGTTGAGGTGCTGGAGTGTGTCCATAGAAGGGCAGCGGAGCTGGGGAGGGGTCTGGAGCACAAGTCTGATGAGGAGCAGCTGAGGGAACTGGGGGTGTTCAATCTGGAGAAGAGGAGGCTGAGGGGAGACCTTATCGCTCTCTACAACTGCCTGAAAGGGGGTTGTGGTGAGGTGGGTGTTGGTCTCTTCTCCCAAGTAACCAGCGATAGGACGAGAGGAAATGGCCTCAAGTTGCGCCAGAGGAGGTTTAGACTGGACATCAGGAAAATTTCTTTACGGAGAGAGTGGTCAAGCACTGGCACAGGCTGCCCAGGGAGGTGGTGGAGTCACCATCACTGGAAGTGTTCAAAAAACATGTGGACGTGGTGCTTCGGTACATGGTTTAGTGGGCGTGGGGGTGTTGGGTTGATGGTTGGACTTGATGATCTTAAAGATCTTTTCCAACCTTAACGATTCTGTGATTCTGTGACTTGGGGATGAAGGCCCACCAGTGCAGTTGGATGGGGTCAGATGGCTCATGTGGTCCCTGCACCACTGCCAACCTCTGTCATGGGAACAACAGTGGGCACTGAGACAGACCCACCTCCATCCCCAGGCTGGGGGCGACCTTCAGAGAAGAGCCATTTCAGAAGGGTTTTCTTTGCATGACCGTCCACCCCCGTGCTTTGCAAACCACACAAGCATGTTGATGTTGTCTGCCCCAAACTACTCCTGTCCTCTGGAAACTGTTTTTAATCAAGCAGAAAGCAAATCCAGAGCTAGCTTCAAGGGGTTGGGATTAAGAGGCATTGAGCTCGTCCTGCAAGGAAGCCAAATCCCCATGGGATGCAGTGGTGAGGATGGGACTGGGGCGGACCCCTTCCCATGGTGGGGATTTGAGATGTCCTCTCCTCTCTCTTGCTCAGCCTGTGGGGCGGCAAGAGTGCCAGGTCCTGCACCGACCATGCTCTCTGCTCCTCTTCCAGGCCCTGAGGAAGAGACCCGGCTTCTCCAAGATTTTACACATCAAAGTGGAAGGAGGTTGTTAGACCTTCAGGGAACCACAAAGCACATTCCCTCCTCTGCTCGGTGGAGCCAGAGGCCCCGTGAAACCAAACCCACTGTCCGCCGCTCATCCGTTGCCAGACCTGGAGCACGGAGACACTGGCCCATGCACAAAAAAACCCAAACTCTTGCAGGCCTTAGTGACTGGCAGCCGGCGCTCATCCCCGGGGCCAGCTGGTGGGCGAGAAGGTGCTACTTAAGTAAATTTTTCAGCTGCCCAAAGAGGCAGGGCTACGCTCTTTCCCAGGAGGGAAGATGGCTTCGAACCTCCCGCGGCTGCCCGTTGCCAAGGATCCTTGTTTGGGGAATGTCTTTTTCTTCGAACTCTCATTTGGGGGAGGGGGGGTTGGCCGTTTGATGATGTGGGAGATGAGGATGGCTCAGCCCGTCCCTGTGGGTTCTTTGCAGAGCACTGGGCTCATCCTCTCCATGGGCTGGCAGAGGTGGGGTGGGAAAGGGCCGTTCCTCCAGAGGAAATGGTGCCCAGTGTTCCTGCAGGGTTTCCGCTCGTTTTCATTTCATTTGTTTAACAGAAGGGCACCCAAACCTGAGTAAATACTGCCCAGAAACCAGCAGCCACGACAACACAAGCCCGGATGGCAGAGCTGCACCTTGGGGGCTGTAAGAGCCAGAGGACACCAGGAGAGATGGTTGCTCTTCCAGAGGTTTCCAGCCTCACCTCCTCTGCACCAAAACCTTCCTGCCAAGGCAATAAACCATCTCCAAAACCCTCATCCACCAGGAAACACAGGTCATGCTTCTGTCCCCACCAACATCCACCACCCGCTCTGGCTTCCTCCAGAGCAAGTTGTCCCATGGGGAGAGAGGGACTGGCATGGGACACCCATGTCTGCCATCTCATCGCCTTCCCGAGCAGCCTGAAGGAGAAACCCTGGCCAAATTGTTCTGACATCCAAAGCTGCTGGTGAAAGCACCAACCCAACTGCCCTGATAGATCCCTTATCTACAGCTGCGGCTGGTTTTTTAATTCTGCTTTTTTCTTCTGCCTGTCTTCTGCCTGCAAGGACCTCATCGCCCCCAAAGTACCCTTCTTTTTCCAAAGGAGAAGGCTTTTGAAAGGCATCCAGCAGGGTCGGGCGTCTCCATCCTCCACCCTGGAGAGAAGGTGCCAGGAGGTGCCCACGCCATGGGGGAGACATGCCAGCAGCAGGGACACACTGTCCTTGACCACAGCCCCCTGCCACCCTGAGCCCCAGCCAGGCGTGCTTGGACCCGACATGCTGAGCTGAGAGGAACCGACTGGGAAAAGCTGATTTTGGGGGTCGTCCTCTCCTCCGGGCCATCATTTGAGGTTTTGGTGTCTGTCGGCCAGCATGGCTGCAAGGAGACAGCCCTTCCCAGGGCATGTCCCCTACCTCCAGCCCTCCCAGGGTGATGGGCTGCCATGGAGCATCCCCTCAGGCTGCAGACCCATCTTGGTACCACCTTCCTCATCCATGTCACAAGAGCTGCAGACCTCAGCCAGGGGGTCCCAGCATGCTGACAGCCCCCAGGCACCCCAATAGAAAATAAAATCTATTCCAAAGCGCTGAAGCTGGTGGTGGGCTGGAGGCAGCTCCTGGGTCTCCAACCCCAGAAGGAACCTCAGGAGACCATTTCATGCACCCCTCATCCCATCTACGCTGTCTCCTCCAAAGCAGGGGAGGGATTTTTGGCCATAATCCCCCATTTGAAGCACCTCCATTCTCCTGCTGACTGCGGCTTTCCAGGAGAAGGCTGTTCCCCATATGCACAAAATGTGGGAGCCCAAAAAAACGCCTGCGAGAAACTATCGCTTCCCACCATGGGCAGCATTGGACAAGCTCGCCGGCACCACGGACAAGCTGCCCGCCATGGGTTTACCTCCACCCCGGGGAAGCTGGGACACGCATAATCCAGGGGCAAGAGGAGCAAGGGATGCCCCGACCAGCAAAAAAACCACCCAGCAAAGCTAAAACCCCCTGGGGACCACCTGGCTACCATCCCACGAGCGTGGTCCCAGTGGAGATGTCACCCTTCGAAACAGTGCAGAGACTTGCAAAATTCCCTTAAAAAAACAAACAAACAACAACAAAGTAAGTATTTATTTCTATAATGAAAAGAAGAAAAAAAAGAAAGATTTTAAAGGAAAATTATATACTCGGCATGTTTATACACTCTATGCTTAAAGACTATCATGTTGGAGAGTCGTGCCCGAAGAGTGAAGGTGGCTGCTCTGGCTTTGCTCCAGGCCGTGGGGAAGGCGAGGACGGGGTGATGGAAAGCAGGGGAAGATGTCAAGGATGCTTGACGAAACCTGCTGTGCTCACCGGCGAGGC
>NW_010515957.1:0-8351 GCF_000687285.1 Phaethon lepturus
GGGAGAAAACAGCACAGAGAGAGGAGGAGGGGGAAAAAAGTGAAACAGCTCTGTGAGCACCAAGGTGAGAGAAGAAGCAGAGGGAGGAGGCGCTCCAGGCAGCAGAGCTGTCGTGAATGAGTAATTTAGACCACTTAATGAATCGCCGCCAAAGAGATCAGAAAGCAAATGATGTGAATATAAATTTGTGAAAAGGTGCAACTTAACTGAATTCAATGGCAAGTTCCACTCTATTAATTATTCAACATCAAAAGGTATACAAAAAGAAGCCAAGTTACAATTAGATTTGAATTATTTACTTGTGGATCAAAGTGGCTTAATATGGCTTATATGTATATTGAGGATGTAACTTTAGGATGGTAATGATCTAATACAAAATATCAGCAATTAAATTCGCTAACACTGTTGAGATAAGTCACAGTATCGAATTACATAAAATTCAGCAGCATAATCAACCTAAAACTTACTAAGATTAGACACATAAAGAGATGTAGAGATAGTTATGTAGAAAGCTACCTATTAAATATCCCCCTTGAATTCAGTCGAACACTCACATCGAATGCTTTGCGTCGCTCAACGGGTAAACAGCTGAGCCTCTGAGTTGATCGCAAACTTGAGAGTTCATGGGCTCTGAGAGGCGTCCTGCTCAGATGAAGGTGCTGGTCGCAGCCCGCTGAGGTCCAGGAGAGCTCACAGGGTCTCACTTGGGACCACTATTTATAGGACTGGGAGATGACTGACTTTAGGCATCAGTAAATTTCCATCCTTGCCACAAATAATTTGTTGCTAATTGGTAGAATTCTCACAATCCCAGTGATGCTGGTACTGATCCACTGAGTCACGGTTAGATATGTTCCAAGGCTGTCTGGGGGTGATGGGTTACTCCCACAACTGAATTTCTGGAACAATCAGTACCATTCCCCACCTTAGCTACGCAAGAGTGCTTGGTACAGTCAAGAGGCTCTTAATCACCAAACTCTCTGCAACAAGGCCAAGGCTTATCAAGCAGGGGAGGGGGGGGTCGAATGCACCACCACAAGAGCAGAAATTCCCCTGTGGGCTCTAGAGAAGACCATGGTGGAGCAGGCTCCTGGCAGGAAATGTGGCCCCTGGGGGGGGTCCACACTGGAGCAGGGGAAAAGTGTGAGGAGGAAGGAGTGGCAGAGGGGGAATGTTACAGACTTATCACAGCTCCCATTCCCCATCTCCCTGTGCTGCTCAGGGGTGGGGAAGAGGTAGAGGAATCTGGAGTGGAAGAGTGAAGTTGAGCCTGGGAAGAAGAGGGGAACTGAGGAAGGTGTTTTGTGTTTGTTTCTCCCCATCTTATTCTTTTTTTAATTGGCAACGAATTCAATCAGTTTTCCTCAAGTCAAGTCTGTTTTGCCCATGACAGTAATTGGTAAATAATGTCCCTATGTTTACCGCGACCTGCAAGCTTTTCTGTCTTATTTTCTCCACCCTGTTGAGGAGTGAGAGAGCAGCCGGGTGGGCATCTGGCAGCCAGCCAAGGTCAACCCATCACAACATAACTATGGATCTGATTTTCCATATGACTACCCAGGTGCTTTATGTTGTAGTGTCACATTGCCCATCACTGGGTTAAGGTTACAGCCTGTCTGAGGAAGAGGGAGGTTTGTTGGGGCAGGGAAAAGCTGCTCTGGGAAGGAACGGCTGGGCAATCAGACCTGGGGCAAGAACACTGGGGAAGTTGGCAGAGGGCCTGGAGTACAGCAAACCCTGGGCAGCTCCGCCAGAAAGCGTAGCACAGACACAGCCCAGCCTCAGCAGTCACAGAAAGGCAGAAAGTTAGTCTTCAAAGGGGCTCAGAGGGGCTTGTGCACTAGTTGTTGCAGTCCTGAAAGCCTCTAAGCTCTGTCTAAAACCAAGCCTGAAAGAACAGGCTTGCCTTCAGCAACACCGAGGGACAAGGGAAACAGCTTTACAAACGCAGACCCATTTGATCTCTGTTCTGTCTGCCCTCATCATTTTGAGTTTCGCTACTGGAAAACATGAATCAGTCTTGCTTATGTTCTAACAAACTAAGACTCACTTTAAAGGGCCTTTTAATCTTTTTTGATCTATTTATTACAAATTAAAGATTTAGATGAGTGCATCTGCAACCCAAGAGCACAATTACACAGCTCCTTGATTAGCCCAGATAAATGTACGTAATCTGTTATACACTAGAATGTGTGTTAGGAAAGAGTAGAAAGGGACTGTGTGAGATTTTCTGTTGTACAGAATTTTTATAAGCGATGCAGTCACTCATTGTTAAATACATAAAGAATTTCAGTAAAACAATTTGTGTGTAGTCACATATTGCAAGCAGAACAATTATACAAGGTTACTTGCATTTCATTCATGTTCAGGATTATGGGTTAATGTATAAACAGTTCATATGGTAGCTGTGACAACAGGAAATCAGGAAGAAATAACAGGAAATATCAAAACAAAATTAATTATTTTTAAATACACCTTTTGAGCTATTTTAGAGTACAAGGGTAAACAGAAAAAAATATAGCTATTAGCTATTGAGATAGCTATTATGATTTTAAAATGCAATGTCATTATATAAACAAAACAGATAAAATTGTCCTTTTTTTTTTTTTAATTCTACAAAGTAAATAAAAGCTTCTGTATGGTAATATACATATATGTACCTCTGAGACCCTCCAACTCAGTTTTAACCAGGGATATAAAGAAAATGCAGCTCATAATAGGCAGCAGCTGCAGGGATATGTTCATTAGTTAAACACTGACAGCTTTGCCATTTTCCTTTTCAGGTTTGAACTGTGAATTTAGGCCTTGTGAGGCCAGCAATCCCTGCGAGAATGGAGCTGTGTGCATAGAAGAAATGAATTTGGACATTTTCCCCCTTGGCTTCCAGTGCCAGTGCATGAAGGGCTTTGCAGGTCCACGCTGTGAGATCAATGTCAATGAGTGCAGTTCTAACCCTTGCCTCCACGGATACTGCTATGACAGTGCGTTCAGTCTGGTTACTCACTTTAATGTAGAGTAGTCTTTCTGTTGAAGCATCTATAGCTGCTGAGCTGCTCTGGGGAGAACAGTGGATAATTTACTGAAATTTAGCTTGTCTGAAGCTCCACAGCCAGTACCAGGAGGATTATTTTTGCCAAAATGCCTCAACTCCTGGCACTGGGGTTTGCGTGTTCAGGGGTTCAGAATTGCAGCTAATGAGAAATTTTAATGAGATTTGTGCTGTCTCCTTTGATACCTAAATTAGCCAAACACATCTTACATTGCGCATTTGATGAGAGAATATTCAGGTGCTGAAAAGGAGCTCATGGAGCAGCTAGGCAGTATATGTCATAATTCTAACGAGTCTAAAAACTGCATTAAATATCAGACTGATGCAAAATGGAGTGTCTGCTATTAAGCGCCTTCTATCACACAACTGTGTAACTTACACTTTCACTGATAGATATACTTAAAGATTTTAGAAGCAACTTGATGATGAATTACCATATTCTGTCTGGATTGGCAAGCTAAGTTTAGTAGCACCCATTATGTATGGAGTGCTTACTGGAAAGTTTTATGGGGCTATTACTACCTATCTACGCTTGGTAAAAAGAAAAGTAAAAGTGGTAATTTTCAGAGACTCTTACAATCCTGGCTGGAAAGCAGAATGATGTCTGCAGGTTATGTAGTCAAACCCACAGGAAGCTGGACTATCAACAGTGTTAGAACAGGTCAGTCAGGGATTTTTCTAGATGAGTTTTGAAAGTCTCTAAGGGTGGACAGAAATTCCACAAATTCTTTGGGTCAGCCTATTCCACTGATGCACTACTCTTGCAGTGTTGCGTGCCTCCCAAGTCCATCTGAATCTCCTAAGCTGTAACTTTTGGCCATTGCCCCTTTTTATATCATCTAACACTACTAAAAGGAATTCAGTTCCGTCATTTGTGCAACTGACCTTGAAGCTACTGTTATATAGCCCTCTATTAACCCTTCCCTAAAGGAACTAATACAAAGCAAGCCCACCTGACTCAACTTTTCCTCATATGTCCCACACTTTAAGCACTGAGCGACTGTGTCTTCTGCTACATCTTGCTCCTGTTTCCCCACATCCTTTTTAAAACAAGAATGATGACTTGAGAATTTCCCTGAAACCCAAAATTTTTACACAAATTTGCAGAAGATCTAATCAACTTACTGGTTTCAGATGAGACCTTAAGGAACTGACCCCAAATTTCTAAATATATCATTGCCTAAAACTCTCCTACTTAAAAAAAAAAAAATTAGTTTCAATGCTCTTTAAGAATTCTATCTTTCCATACATGGGAATAAAGTGAGCAGCTTCATATTTTACCTGTAGTATAGTAAAGACTATTTCCTAACAGGTTTACAGATGTTTTCTACGCACTCTACATTGCTTCAGAGATATTTTTGAACTGGAATTTAGATGAGCTGCAGTAAAGTTCTTCATGCTCACAAAGTGCCAGATCTTCTGGGGACAGTTTGTCTTTGTGGTGCCTCTGAACTTGAGTTATATCACGTGGACATGTCAGTTCCTATGCACTATGTGCACTGTCTGCAGAAAGATGGAATCATGAAGTTCAACAAGACCAAGTGCAAGGTCCTGCACCTGGGTCAGGGCAATCCCCATCATCTATACAGATAGAGATACTGCTCGAGAGCAGCCCTGCCGAGAAGGACTTGGGGGTACTGGTGGATGAAAAGCTGAACATGAGCCGGCAATGTGCGCTGGCAGCCCAGAAGGCCAACCATATCCTGGGCTGCATCCAAAGCAGCGTGGCTAGCAGGGCGAGGGAGGTGATTCTGTCCCTCTATTCTGCTCTGGTGAGACCCCACCTGGAGTCCTGCGCCCAGCTCTGGAGCCCTCAGCACAGGAAAGACATGGACCTGTTGGAGTGGGTTGAGAGGAGGACCACAAAAAGAGAGGGATGGAACACCTCTCCTAGGAGGGCAGGCTGAGAGAGCTGGGGAGCTAGGAAGCTCTTAGCAGATGAATAATGCTCCTGCTCTGAAGGACTTCAAGTGTTTAATCAATACAATAGCGCGTATGTGTACAGACACAATGGCAAAATAGATTCCATGGTAATTCTTAGTGATAATGAAGAAGCCAGGGACCTCTTTGAAGTGAGAATAAATGCAGGCCTGCAATTATTGCTGTCATGAGCTCTTTATGTGGACATAGCACGCTAAAGATTCCTCTCCATTTGGGCCACTAATGATGAAAAAGGGAGAGTATTCTTATCCGTAGCTTGTTAAGATTAAAATGAAGCAAGGAAAACCATCATAGGTTGAGCTGCCAAATTCAACTCAATCAAGTTTTCCTTTACTATAGTGGTATAATGTGAGGCATTCCTTACCAAGAAAGAAAAAAACACCCAACAACAAACCAAACAATTTTTAACTGCCCTATCTCATTTAGGCACAATATCAAAGATAAAATTTTATGTACTTTGTGTACAGTTTTGTGATGGAAAATTACTCACTAGCTTGTAAGATTTCATCACTTTTTCAGAAAATAGTAATGCGTCATTAATTTATAATCATTATGTCAAAATATTTGAATTGTTTAAGTAAAATGCAGTACATGAATCAGGTTTCATATTAAAAAGGTCTTCTGAGTTATTGCATTTAATTTATTTCAATTTTTTAACATGTCCACACATTTTAGGTAAGCCAATCGAAATCTTTTCCAGATAGTAGTCATAACTGTAACTTACTTAATTTTACTACATTCAGCTGTTATTCTAAACCACTGTTAGTACTAAAATACTATCTCTGTTACAGTTGTCGATGGCTTCTATTGCTTGTGCAACCCAGGATATGCAGGACTGAAATGTGACCAGGACATTGATGACTGCATAATCAATGCTTGTGAACACAATTCTACATGTGTTGATCTACATCTGGTTAGTAAAGAATATTTTTTAAATAAAATGATTGCTAAGTTTTCTTCATGAAATCTAAAGCAACACTATTGCGAGTTCTAAACTTCCACTTAATCCATACACGTGTCAAGATTTTATCATCATGCTTTTCAGTCACTGTGGTTTTTTTTAATTTATAATAATCTAGGCAGTGGGAAAGAGGAAAGTTTTTATCATTTAAAAGCAGTTATTGATTCAACATGGTTATTTGGGGAATTCGAAAGGAGCAGAATATTTTCAGTTAGGTGTGTTTATGGCCTCTTTGTAAGTGACAGGAATATTCATTTACGCCAATGACATTGGCTTCAAAGGGTATTAGAACGTATCTTATCCCACAAAATGGCTTTACTTTAAGTACTTCAGCATTTATATTCAAAATTCTTCAGCTATATTAGTTCCTGAATAATGAAAAGTTTTAAAAATAACTTCTCAGAAATAAAAGCATTCTATCAACTCATTCCCTCATGGGAGGAAAGGAGAGGACAGACATCTACATTGTATAAACTTTGGCACCAGAGGTGGCCCATGTTCTGTGTCAGTCCCTCTAGGAATCTGTTCAGAAACCGGTTTTTTTTCAGAGTACTCAATAGGGACACTAAGACTATACAGTATAAATATTGTCTTTAAGAAACACTGAAACTGTCAGAGAAATTGGGTGTGGATAAAAAAAATGGAAGAAAGGTTGGCTTTTTTCTTCTTCTTCTAGTTTCTCCTAGCATGTTTGTGAGAATATTAAACTAATAAAATGTTAAAGCAAGGCATAGAATTCAGATTAATATTAAGATGCCTAAATGTAGGTGTCTATATATGCTATGAGCTAAGCATCTAAGCACCCACCAAAGATGCTAGAATACTTTCTGATGCAGTCATCCAACCCAGAGAGTGATTCAGCTGCCCGTATTGTCTATGTCCACTTTGGGTCAACTGAACAACCCTGTAGGTACCACTGACTGTACATCTAGGCTGCATTAGTGCTGAAGCAGACGCCCATGTTTAGGTGTCATCCTATCCATCCCAGAAGCCCAGAAGTGTGTGAGGGGTGTGTGGGTTTCTAGGGTTTTGGCTGGTTGGTTGTTGTTTTGCCTTTTTTTTTTTTTATACATGCATAAGAAATTGTACTTCTTTCTGACAAATCCTGGTGGCAACCTGCAGCTGTCATTGTTTCCTAAACTTGAACAGAAGTTACATGCTTTGAGAGATTTTTCTCAAATCCTCTACTCTGTTTTCCAGAGTTGTTTGAACAGTTAGAACACTTATGTATTGTATACATTTTTTTGTAAATATGCTTCAAGAATTAGTAAATGCCTTGGATGAAATTAAACGCTTGATACAGAGACTACAGAGCTTGTGACACTTCTGCTCTTGTCCTTGGATGCTATTACAAATGTGTATTTTTTTTACCAGTAGACTGCAATTAATATTTCAAGCTTTCGTACTGGACACATACTGCCATCTTAAAATCAGGTTAGAGAGCATTCCAGAAATAAATTTTATGCTCATAAGGTATGTACTGTCCTATTCTCCATGAGATTGTGCTGCATATGCAGACATTCCAGGTATCATTCGTAACTGCAGCTGATGTTTTAATTGAGACTGATAAAATGGAGCTGTATATGCAAAACTTTAAACAACATCCTTCCCAAAAAATAAGATATCAGAAATGGACAAAATTATGTGTTCTTTATAAAATAAACATATTTTTCCACAAAGATTTTCTGCTAAGTTTCACTGAATAAGTTGCAATATTGATTCAGGAAGACTTTTTAATTTAATTTTAATTAAATTAAATCTGGCAAGAATGGCAGCTCATTGCAATATTTAACACCATTTTAGATTTTTCTTCATATGCTTTTCCTGCTTTTGTTTTCTTGATTCATTTGTGTTTATTTTTGTCCTGTAATACCTATACATTTATTATCTTCTTTGTCACAGACCTATGCCATTTTGTTTTAAATGGACTGTGACACAGCAAATCAGTGAGATCTGTGCAGACTCACTGTTTCAGAGAAAGCCTGACATTAAAAAAATCTAACCTATGTGGATTCAGTTACTAACTACAGAAAATAAATGTTGTAGAAATGGCAAGTTGTCACGTTAGACCTTGGATTTGATCTTTTTCAGACCTCAATGGCTTTCTCAACATAGTTCACCTTTGTTGTCAGCATTACAGTAAGCCTTAACACGAAAATGTTCATTTTGATGTTAGTTAATGCACAGATAAAAAATCTTCAGTAATTTTTTCATTAGAAGACTGTTGTTTGGTATTTTTGATAGCAAAATAACTTTGTATTCAAAAAAAAAGGAAAATTAATACAGAATGGGCTCTACTAAATTGAAAAGTTACTATCAGCACATTTTTAAGACAAGAAATAGGGAATTGCTAGTAGTTTTATTTTGCTATAGCAAATACATAATATTTATAATTATATA
>NW_010515958.1:0-333 GCF_000687285.1 Phaethon lepturus
CGATCCTGCTCACCTCACGAAGAGGCATCGCCCAGATCTCACCTTGTTTTCCCCCTGAGCAAAAGGGAGCCGCGCAAGGCAGCGGCGACGCGCTCTGTGCCAGGCTTCGGAGGGGGAAGCCGCACTGTCATTGCAGATCTCCCCGGAGATAAACGCAAAGAGCACTGACACATGATTTTGACTTCAGATCTGTGAGAAGAGCTGCCAACGGACCGTTAATTTCAACGTTAGAAAGCCCTTTCTGTTTTGTGCATGGGACGAGTTCGATTCGGTGGCAATACGACAGCTGACGGCAGACGGGATCTTTTCGTTGATGCCAGGAACAAACCCGTT
>NW_010515958.1:479-7032 GCF_000687285.1 Phaethon lepturus
CGCTGCCGCGGGTGGGTTTTTGGGCACCCTGAGGTTTTGCAGAAGTATCGGCACTTCATAATTATATCAATGGTGCTTTGGAGGTCTGGTTTCTTTCTTGCAGGCTTCCTAATCCTCTAGTCAAACTGACGTTTTTTCTGCTCGTTTCTGTTGGCTCGGGTTGATGTACGACAGCGTCATTTGCTGAAGCGCTGGGACTGGGCTCGATAAAGCCCTCGTTTGAACACACCACATGCAATATAGTGCAAAGGACTACAAAAGATCACATCGCCAGATATTTTAAACAGGGCTCTCAAAATACTTTTGACCTCGATTCCTTAGTCTTAAGCTCCAGCCTGTAAAATTAGGGGAAGATAAAATCTGTTTGCCTCCCAGGGATTTGGTAAAAACCAATTAGCTTTTATGAAGTACTGCGATAACATAATGACAGGCATGGCAGGGGAACATCGAGGAGAAATTTATAGGTTTCCGTCTGGAATAAAGTTTGAGTTACGTGCAATAAATAAAGCCTGGGACAAGACATTGAGCAGGAAGGGACAAAAGCACTTCTCCCAAGTAACCAGCGATAGAATGAGAGGAAACGGCCTCAAGTTGCCCCAGGGGAGGTTTAGATTTGGTATTGGGAAAAATTTCTGTACTGAGAGAGTGGTCAAGCATCGGCACAGGCTGCCCAGGGAGGTGGTGGAGTCACCATCACTGGAGGTGTTCAAAAAACATGTGGACGTGGCACTTGGGGACATGGTTTAGTGGGCATGGGGGTGTTGGGTTGATGGTTGGACTTGATGATCTCAGAGGTCTTTTCCAACCTTAATGATTCTGTGATTCTATAAGAAAATGCTGCACAAAAAACCAGGTGTGGGGAGAAAAACTGTCACAGGGTCTTATAATGAAAACTGACTTTGTACTGCTGTGGAGAGAGGAGGGGGAGTAAACTCAGGCTGCGCAAGCAAGTTCAGTTCTGGCGTTTTCTAATTAAGTGCTTAATTTCATGATGGCGTTAGGGTTACGTGCTGGTTCCCACCTCCCTGGGACGTGGTTCCCACCACTCTCTGCAAGGGCAGGCGTGGGGACACCCCCCCCCCAGCACCCCACATATCCCGCTGGGACTCTGGACAAGCAACTTCCCACGTGTTTTATTGGCTTTTATTGGCACAGTCTCCATCCCATCACGGGACAAGGAGCTGGATGGAGTTTTCCAGGAAATATTCGGCGGCCGGTGTCCTCAGCGGAGGGGATGCTGGGGGGCTGCTTGGCACCGGGGGCTGCGGGGCGCTGGGCTGAGCTACGCACACACCTGCAAACTCTCCCCGGTTGACACTCGGTAAGTGTCGAAGGAACGGGCATAAACGGTTCTTTGTGGTTGTTTTTTCCTTTTCCCATGCTTGACTAAGTTTGAATGTACCGTCACAGCAGAAACAGTCGTGGCCTTCACATTCCTGTGCCAAACGCTGCGTGTGAGCAGCATGAAGGATTTAAGCAAGTAAATAAATAAATAAGCTTCCCAGGAATGTATTGTACAAAATTGTATATTTTCCCAATTATTTTTTTCAGAAAATATCCCACTTTGGCTTTTTTTTTTGTTTTCCCCAACGGATCACCTCCGGCGGACACTTAGCATCGCCAATCTTTAATTGTATCCGTTAAAATGATCCGAACGACGAAGCGGCTGCGCGCTGCTGACGGGACGCGCTGGCGGGTTGGGTAAGGGGGCTCTGGGTCCTGAGCACGGAGACGGTAAGAGCAGTGACCAGCACCGAGCAGTGCCGGGCGGCTGGAAGGCGGGAGCTCAGCTACGCGGGGGGCCCGGGGGCACTGGGCACGCGTTTTGCTGGCACGGGGACATGGTCTTGTGCCGAAGGCGCAGCAGGAGCTGCTTCCTGGGCTGTTTCTCCTTCCGTTAGGAGGCAAGCGCGAGGACGGTTTCAGCTCTCTGGTAGTTACTTGTGGTTTTCCGAGTGACGCTGCCAAGGACAGCCGGCGTGCCGCTGCGCAGCTCTCCCGGCTGCGGCGGCGGCGGCAGGGACTCGCGGCGGCTGCACTGCCGTTATCGCTTCCCCTTGCCTCTGTTTTACCGTAAACTTACCCTTAAGCCTTCCGTAAAATGCGATGCTAGTTATTAGCGTGACATTATTTCCTCGGGAATGCTGACGGGAGGTGTTGAGTGAGGAAAAAAGGGAGCTGGGGGACGCTACGAGAGAAGCGTCTGCCGGGATATTTTGAGCAGCCCAAATCTAGGCTGGAGGAGAGGCTTTTGCACAGTCCTAAGGAAGCGCCGGCTGAGGGTACTGATGAGGCCCCTCGGCAGTGGCCTACGGGAGCGACCGGTTCAACACAATTCCTTCCACGGCCGGTGGGCTTGACTGCCAGCGGATAACACCCGCCGCTTTTCAACGGGGAAGCGGAGGCGTGATGGGTAGGATGCACGGCTTTCCGTAGGCTTTAGAAAGTGCATCCCCAAGCTGTGTTACGCGGGGAGCCCGCCAGGCTGAGACATGCTGAAAAGTGCCTGATAGAAATTAAACATGGGAGCCTTAAGTTGAAGCATTGCTGTTATGTTAAACCGAGTGTGATCCGGAGGCAAGCCATGCCTTGAATCAGATAAAATGCAAACGAGCAGCTTCTCCATCTCGAATCCAGTCGCTGAGATTAGTGCAGATACCCGCTCGCCAGCGCCGGCCCCTGCTCCTTCTCCAGCTGCTCTAAGATGAGGTTGTCAGCCGCGTTTTTCCTGCCCGATTCTTCTGGCTATTTGGATTCTGTTCCCGATCCTGCCTTAAGACCAGAGCGCGGGAGGTGAGGGGTGGGCGGTGGCAGAGCAGGCGGGTTACAGCCTGGGCGCATTGAAGCCGGGGAAGATGTAGAGAAGCAGGATGGAGATTCTCCTGCAAAAAAGGATGACCCCTCCTTTTGCCCCCACGCAGCAGTTTTGGTCCCGGGAGAGAGCACTAATGCTCTCTCCATGAAGAATATATGTATTTTTTAATGTTTTGGTGGGTTTAGTGTGTGTGTGATTTTTGCTCTGGCTGTGAGGAATAGGGTGTGAGTGCCCCGATGCTGAGCTAGCATCTGGGAAGGAGCCCATCCCTTCTTGCTGGCACCCATCCTCGTGACCCATGGGAGTGCTGCAGCCCAAAAAGCTCCTTTGATCCACAGGTTCAAGAAATCCGGCTTAGGACAGCGCCTAACTTCTGCCACAAGGCTCAGGCTTTTTTTTTCCCCTTCTTCCTTTAAATTTTTCAAAGAAGCCTGACCCAGGCCCAGATTCACATCCACTTCTCTCCCAGATTTCAGGAGAAAGTAAAACTTTCTTCCAGAAAGGAGAGCCAGGATAGTTTATTTAAGATGTGATGGGAAGGGAATAATTTCCAGACCTGTCTGTGCTGACATTTCAAGCAGAAATAATTGGGTATATTTTTAGCTGCCGACATTCCGGGAGACACAGAACCAACTGCACATTTTTGCAAGGTGTGAGTTTATTTGGGGAAGAATTAATGATTCGAGACTTCACATAGGAAGTTCATAAAAGCCTACAAATGACCTAGGGTCGACTCTCTGGCACTGTAACTTTGAAAAAATATTTATAAGGGAAGTCAAAGAGCTGGAAACGCATACCCTTTTTTCTCTCTCTGTAGCCCGTGTGAATCTTTTCGTTTTGTCAAATGTCACCGCCGCGTCTTGCAAACCTCAGTGCGAGTGGTGGAAGGGTTGAAGGGGAGTGCAGAAGTCCAACAGCCACAGCAGGGCCGGGAGGCACGGCAAACAGCGTGAAAATAACAGTCGTCACAGCCCGATGCTGTTATGTATTGGGCAGTTTTTGCTGCTGCGGAGGACACAGATTTCAGCCTTTAATTTAAAGAGCGGGTGTGTCAGGAATCGAGGCGGCTCAGCCTGGGAGTGAGAGCGGGCAGCACGTAGGCACATCCTTAGGGTCCTCCGCACGGAAACAAGGACGCGTATCTTTTTCACAAGGACGCCCTTACTCGCTGATCCCAACCTCAAAACCCCGTTCCCGTTCCTCTGCCTCGGCACATCCACGTAAACCTCCGTACGCAGGCTTGTGCCCCGCCGCTGCTGGGACACCCTGCCCCTGGCATCTCCTCCCTGCCCCAAACCACACCGGTGAATCAAAACTGGAGAGCTGGGAGAATCCCTCTTTAGGTCTGTGTTTTACATGCAGTTACGTGTGCGCACGGCGACACGCGCCGGGCGAGGGGCATCGCCCCGCTCACGGGGCTGGGGACGCCCGGGCATGGGTGGGCGGTTCGTCTGGAAGCGCGGGAGGGTATTACGCCAGTTGTGAGAGAAACGGGCGATACTTGTGGGGGTCACTTGCAGCCCTCCGTCCTCTAACGTTCTTGTAATACGCTCTTCTCCGTATGGCTTTAAAATATTCCAGTAATAGTTAATCTCATGCAAATTGAGGCTACACAGCCCTTCTCTTTCCTGCGAGCGGCTGTTCATTGCATGATCTAATTTAGCGGGTGGGCTGTAATAGCGAGTTACCAGGCAGGCGGCTCTCCCCCGCCGCGGTCCCCGCGGCCGCGCGGCACTCCTGCTCTGGGTGAAGCCCCAGGGATGATTCGGGGCGGCTGCTGACCTCGGCGCTCCGAGCGGAGCCCCGACATGGGAGACAAGCAGGTGCCGTTGCGGGGTTCCCTCACGCCTCACCCAGCGGAGCCGTACGCCGTACCGCGGGATTTAATGTGCGGGAGGAATGCACAGGGCTCTTATCAGGCTGCGGTCGCTTCTTCAGCCGCCAGGCTGGAGACGTCTCGACCTCGCGTGAAAAACAAAAGCCTTGCCATAGGGCATATCCTTCCAGCTCTCCTGGATGTTGGGTGACTAGCGGAACACAGATGAACCTTGCAGAGCCTGAGAAGAAGGAGGCAGTGCAAGGGAAGGCTGGTACCGATGTTGCTGATGGAAATTGTTCAAAAGTGGATTAAGTTTTTTAAAAAAATAAAATAATCAATAGCTGCAGTGGCCAATCTGTACTAATGCTGCACAGTTTGACAGCTTTCCCCCTTTCATTTGTTTCACTGCAAGAGCTTTTGCTCTAACGCTAGAACAAGTTATTTCTTCCATTCTTGCCCTCGCTGCAGTATGTTGATTTAATTAAGGTATTTTTTTCAAGATTTGGTGGAGGAAGAAGGCAAGACAAGCTGAAACGCTGGGACGGAGCAGACCTCTCTCACTCATGCCAGGGCTGAGTACAATACGAAGCAGAGAGTAAGACGTTTTGGTTTCTTTAACTAAGACTAACGCGCTGGCAGGAAAATGCGCAGCGGAGTGACCGCGGCCACGCTGCTCGGGGCTGCCTTCCCCCCGGGAGCAGAGATGCCGTACGGCCCTCGTTCGTGCCGTCTTGGGTTTGCTCCGGGCTTGTCCCAGAGGCCCATAACCACCTCTCAGGTTCCTCTTGTCGTCTCTGTGCTTCCCTGCACCTCAGAGTCTCCTCAAGGCTGCTTGTCTTCACACTGAAACTGAAAGCATGAAAGCCACACGAATAGACTAGACTAGACTAGACTAGATTAGACTAGACTAGAATAGACTAGAATAGAATAAAGTTCACTTGGAAGGGACCTACAAGGATCATCTGCTCCAACTGCCTGACCTCCTCAGGTCAAAATACTAAAATACTTACTTGTCATCACATCTTTGGAGCAGGGAAAGAACAATCTCCAGAAGGTTTTTGTTGGCTTTTGGGTGGGGGTTTTTTTGTTTGCTTGGTTGGTTGGGTTTTTTTTTCTTTCTTCTGCGGGCTTTTTTTCCTAAGGAAACCCCAGGTCTGTCTTTATTAAGCTACTTCCTCTATTTTTTCTGCCTCTGCCAGGGCTTGTTTTCTCCATGGGGAGAAGAACGGGCTGCAAACAGGGCTGTTTCCAGCCATCGCCGAGGAATGAACCGGCTGCTCGCCCAGCAGCGAGGGCACGGGGGGAGCGGCCGGTGACAGGGCAGGGGCTGCTCCAGCTCCCCGTCCCATCTTTGGGACCTTCTTTATGATGGAAAGGGAAGAGAGCAACATGAAAAGAAACGGGATTCCCGGTGACCTGCCGGTGAGACCGTTCCTGCAGGAGGATTTCATGGAGCCCCTTGCCCATGGGCAGCACAGCAGGGCTTTATTTATGGCCTGGGCAGGCTGGGGCTTTTTGCTGAGCTGCCGCTTGCCCATCGGATCACAGGAGGCAAAATGTTTTCCAGCCCCACTGACAACTTCTGATAGCAACAGCATTTTATTGTCATGATTTACACTTGTTTTACAGGAAAAATGGGGAATACGCTAGTTTGCTAATAGCACAGATGGGAAATTTAGAGACTACTTGAGTGCTTGTCTGCAGCTGATAGCCATTTATTCTCTGTAGAACAAGACATTTGCTGCTTTAACGGTTTATACGAAATGAAGATTGATTTCATTTTCTGATCAACACAGCCATATTTTTCTATAACTTGCCAGCTTTACCTGTGCATTTTGCTTGAACTATTGCTCTAACCTTGAGTTAGTTACAAGTACGTGCTGTGCTGTCTTTGATGGGACTGTTGTAGTCACTCTTTC